>NC_047106.1:59657083-59884583 GCF_902500255.1 Thalassophryne amazonica | reverse complement strand
AAGAGTGCTCTTGACCTCAGACGGGGGTGACGATCCATCTTTTAGCAGGACAATGACCCTAAGCACACAGGCAAGATATCAAAGGAGTGGCTTCAGGACAACTCTGTGAATGACCTTGAGTGGCCCAGCCAGAGCCCAGACCTGAATCCAATTAAACATCTCTGGATAGATCTGAACCTGATGGAGCATGAGAAGTGCTGCAAAGAGGAATGATCAGAACTATGCAAAGATAGGTGCGCCAAGCTTGTGGCGTCATATTCAAGAAGACTTGAGGCTGTAATTGCTGCCAAAGGTGCATCAACAAAGTAATGAATAAAGGGTGTGAATACTTATGCACATTTTTAAAAATAAGTTTGAAAAACAAAAACAAAGCAAACAAAAACAAACCTTTTTTCATGTTGTTATGGGGTGTTTTGAGTAGAATTTTGAGGGGAAAAATGAATTTCATCCATTTTGGAACAAGGCTGTAGCATAAGAAAATGTGTAAAGAGTGAAGCGCTGCGAATACATTCTGGATGTACTATATTATATATATTTAAGATTGGCTGCATGTGGGTTTAGTTTCTCAAACAAGCTTTCAATTCATATGGCCTTAAAAGCTGGCTTCAACAGGCAGTGACCTCTGTCTGATGGGCACTGAGCAGGTTTGAGGCCAAGTGTGAAGAAACTGGAATCAGAGTCAGCACCTCCATATCTGAGACCATAGTCCTCTGTCAGAAAAGGGTGGATTGTCCCCTCTGGGTCAGGGGAGAGTTACTGCCCCAGGTTGAGGAGTTTAAATATCTAGGGGTTTTGTTCATGAGTGGGGACAAGCTGGACCAGGAATTTGATATATACGGATTGGTACGGTGTCTGATTATTTACGAAAGCTATACCGGACCATTGCAGTGAAGAAGGAGCTAAGACAGAAGCTGGTTCGGGCTTCTGGTGGGGATGGCCCTGGTCATCTCCATAAAGACGTCTTATAGGCACGTCCTACTAGGAGGAGGCACTGGGGAAGACCCAGGACATACTGGCGGGATATTTCCAAGGTGGCTTGGGAACACCTTGGGACCACCATTTGCAAGTCTTATACAGGATCTGAAGCACAATGGTCTTTCCCTAGATATAGTCACGTAAAGCAGATGAGAGTGTGACTCTTCATGGACAGGAAAAACAGTCCATCGTAGCTTCCTTCCCCAGCCAAGGCCAGTACCCAGTTACAGCTGGTCTACTCCAACTACAAGAACTATTTGGGACAAATTAAAAACAAGCAAATACTATATGGACATGGGCCCTGAAGCAGGACAATGCCACCCACCTCTTAGTAATAGTAACGCAGTAGTAGTAACGCATGTAAGTTTGAAATTAGCTCAGGCCCTTCCATGTGGAGTTTGCACACTGTCACTGTGTGTTCTCTCTGGATGCTTCAACTTCCTCCTATGGTCTAAAGTCACACAGGTTAACTGGATATGCCAAGTTGGCTGTTGGTGTGAATGAGAGAGTGATAGACTAGCTGGGGTTTAACCCGCCTCTGATTATCTATTGAAATAGGTTTGCAACTCCTGGAGCCATCCACAGGATAAGTGATGTAGCAGATGGCTGAATGGATAAAGGCACATTAAACTGAAGGCAAACTGTATGGAACACAACATGTATACCGAGTGCTTTTCAAGATATATTAGATTGCCATGATACATTTCACTTCCATGAAAATGGGGTGTAGATAACCAGGGATAAAACATACAAACCACAAATATTACCAACAGACAACTTCATAACCTACAGGATTGTGGTTCTCCTCTGGTTAGCCCTGAGTGTGCACTTTTTAAAGGCACTATATACTGTCTGAACTGGTGGAACTGTCAGGTGGCATAAAAGTGACTTTGCCTGAGGCTTGGTTATCGACCCTGCCTTCTTCTGAGGGAAACTGACCTGGATTTCGGCTGGCAGTTAGAAGGCAATATGGTGGCATGTTTGAGTTCTCAGCAGCAAATGTCACATTGATGTTTTCTGCAGAAATACTATTTGGCTGACTAACAGAACCTGAGTGTGAGTGAGTTTGTAAGACCTTCAGGATTTTGAGGTTGGGGTAGCTGCCAGAGTGAGCCATGGCTTCATGTATGTTCTGCCATGCCGTGATATTATTTGGGTTGTCACTGGAGCAGTTGGCAGCCCGGCACAAGAGCTCTGTGTGCAGGCGCAGCTGGACGATGTCCCGCTCTGTTGCGCTGTTCTGGCGCTGCAGCTCCTTGGTGCGCAGAGTAATGTCCAACAGACCCGACTGCCTGAGAATTTTAACTGTATTGAGGAAACGGCGGTGATGAATACTAGTGAGGCTGTTTCTGTAAAGACCTCTGGTTTTGTGGACAGAAGGTGTGCTGTAGACAGTGGATGCAGATGTAAATGAAGAGCCCACATTGGAGGAGACAGCAGTGGCACTGGAGGAGGACAGGCCATCTTTATCTGAAGGCAAACATGGGTTGGGGCTTGAGATCTCTAATTTCGGATGTTTATGAAGGTGCTGTTCAGGTCCCCTCCTTGTCATACATGCGTCATTGTTCTTGGGTTCCAAGCTCACACTTAGATTTTGGGATTCACTGTTCAGTGAAAACCTGTCAGGTAGTTTCTTAGTTGGTTGTGGGGCAATGTGGGGATAGGAGTTGAGAACAGGGAGGCGGGTACTATTTATTGTCTTCCCTGTCACGTGGGTCTTCTGATACAAAGGTCTGTGGAGCTGGGTGGAGGCTGGCAACAGAACGGTCTGAGTGGCAGCAGAACCATGGGTGTCCCTGCTTCCGTTTCCCCAGAGCATTTGACGTCTTTTCTGGATTGTATCAGGCTGGTGTAGGATAAGGAGGAAGAAGGAAGCAGGAATGAAAAATAAAGAAAAAGCAAAAAGGAATGATATGAGCAAGACAATTTAAAGGATGGTATCTGGATTTAGCACGACACCACATTTCTGCAAATGCTTTCGTCTTCACCAAAACAGTAAAGGTTGTATTTCACTGTGGCTGCCCACTGCCCCTAGTGGTTGGATTGTGTCTAACTGTAATTAGGATGGGTTAAATGCAGAGGACAAATTTCATTGTATATATGTACAATGACAGTAAATATGAATATTATTATTATTATTATATTATTATTATTAAATATGTGATAATTTCACAAAATTTAACATTCCATGAAATTTCAGGAATGCCTTCATGAATCAATCAAATTTTATTTACAAGGTGCACAAAGTGCTTTCCATTAAAATCAAACAAAGAAAAGACAGTGTACATAAACAGTTAACATTCAAAAAACAGAGTGCAAAAAATACACCATCAATTTATTTATTTTTTATTTTATACAGAAATGTATTTATTGATTGACATACCTTGATTAACATACCTTATAGTAAAAAAAAAAACACATTCTTTTGTAAATTCCTGTAAATCCACTCAAGGCCACTGTGTCTTTTTCCCATGAAAAACATCTACATTAATAAAACTCATTTACATTCTTGTGTAAATTCATGTAGCCTAAATCCATTCAAAGCCAGTCTTTTTTCCCAATGAAAGAAAGTCTAGACTAATGAAAAAAGTCACATAATCTTTTCTAAAATCCTGTTTGAACAGCACAATGTTTATTTTCCAGAGGGAGAAAAATTCTTACCGTGTTTCCTGAGGGCACAGTTCACTTTTCCCGTTTCTTTTATCTTTCAGGTGTGTTGATGAAGCCAACGACAATTCCATGGATTCTTGTCCTTAGACTTTTTCAAACAATCTTTCTCATCATCTTCTCTCTGTCTGACATCGGTCCGTGACAGAGACATGCTGCACAAGTCTTCTTTTAAAAACTTTAGCGCTCTAAAGGTTTGCGATGTCCATATGCTACCCTTAGCTAAAGTTTTGTGCAGGAAACATACAGCGTCGCCGCAGCAACCAACCAGTCTCACGTTACGACAACTGTCGCAACAGCCAGGCTTTTTTTTCTTCGAGTGTCCACGGACTGCGCGGTCTTATAAAACTTGCACAATGTCGTAAAAAAAAAAAAAAGAACATTTTGCGATAGACATTTTAAAAACTCAGTGACAATCATGATTACACAGTAAAACACTAACACCTGACCCCCCATGATGAAATGCGCGGAATTTTGCAGATCCATGGATTTTTCACAGCCCTGCATTTCTTTTAGATGGCAAGAATTTACAAAAAGACGGAAAACCGTCCAAAGACGGCGAATAGGCATCCCTGTATTTGTCCATTTATATGTGGCCCGCCGACAGAGTGGCGTCCTGTCCAAGATGTATCCGACTTCACGCACTGATTCAAGCATGCTCAAGGTGATAGGAAAGGAAAGGTAACTTTATTCTCATCAACAGCTGGAGGCTGTTTGCAGCGCCAGTGAGCCACAGAAAAACTGAAGAACACTGCTGCAAATATCCATATATTGCCTGAATCTGTTCACAAAACAGTAAGTCCTTTCCTCCTCTTTCGCTCAGTTCTTGACTGCAAAACTGCATGTTGATTTGGCACAAATTTGACCCCAGATGCCATTCCTGGCACAACTCCATATTGCAAGAAGAATGAGTAGGGGTGGCTTTGAACTGGGAACCTTCTGCTCTAGAAACAAACGCACTTACTTGCTTGGCCACCACCCCTGCCACTCAAATCTGCTCACAAAATAAAAGCATAAAAAAAGCATTGCAACTTGCGTGGAAATCCAGGTAACATAACCTGTGTGCATGTCTGTGACAGCAAAGGGTGCAAACTCTGCTCGATGTCTCAGACTATCCACTGGGAAAAAAACAAACAAACAAACCGTTTAAAGTAATTAATTTTATAGTGAACTATAATATGTATAGAAATTTTGCATTACTTAGTTACTGAGTTTACCCCTCTATCATCTTTCTGGAGACTGTGTACTTTCGTCTCATTTCTTTGTCACAATTTCAGGGAAGAGGACTAGCAGAGGAATTGTGTGCATCTCTAACATCACTAACTGTGCCGCTTACCTGCTTGAGCACCATCTTCTTGAGGACATAAAAGGGTGGATTCTGAGGACTCTGTGGCATTAACGTGGAATTACCAGGACACCCTTCCTGCAGCACCTGATTCTGGTATGGCTGTGAAGCACCTACTGTGTCACCAATTCTGTGCTGGCTTTTGGTGCTCTGCTGGTCCTCAGCGTCTGTCTGTTGCCAGTCTGAACCAGCATCTACAAAAAGAACAGAAGAGCACAGAAAGGCTGACTGACTTAAATCTGTAAAAATAACATTGGAGGCCTCAAAAATAAGACACACCTACTCTCTCTTAAATACTTTAGGAATAGTAGTCATGCATGCAAGGTCAAATTCAGGCACTTTTCAAGCTTTTCCGGCACCTTACAGGTGTGGTAAATGCCATATTAAAGGCCCTGTCACACCTTGACGATTTAGCCAGCATATGCTGATCTTATTAAAAAACGCTGGCATAAGTCCAATAAGTTAAGGGTAAGTTTTTTATAAGTTAAGAGCATGTTTATGCACGTTGAAACATTTAAGCTCGCTGATGTTCGTCCTAATAAGCTGAGCTCCTCAAAAAAAATTGGGGCATGCTGAAAATTTTCAAGAGTGCCAGCATGTGACTCACAGGTCCTGCACATGCTGGACATCAGTTGTAGTAAGTTATGTGATTGTTGGCAGACGTTTCTTGTAATTTACTCATCCGTCCATTAATGCTGGTCACTGAATGGCTGAAAGCTGCGGTCCGTATGCAGAACGACTGTTTCATTCACACACGGAGTATCTGACCTGTTCATTTCAGTCCAATTCACCATCCCAGACGGACATGAATACACATAAAGCTTCTGATTTTTGAAAATGACCTTGGAAAATCCTTTAATTCGTGGCTGGAAACGCAGTGTTTTAAAGCAAGTCCCTTGGCGGTTTTTCCTGCTGCGGGTGCGTGTCTCATGACGGTGTTGCGCTTTGAACACAGAAGCGCTGTGATGATGTAACCTTTGCTCACCGTCACTGTAGTGTGATCATCAGAAGACCTGATCGATCGATCAGGGTGTTCACGCCTGATTAATGCGCTGTTTAAATATTTAAAGTGCCGTAGCTGTCGGCGGCCACAGTGACAGATCGTACCGACAGATCATACAACACGGCATTCTGATCACACCTGATTGCTGTCGATTGCCGCTTTAAACGTTTAATTCATCACAGGGTTTCATTATTCAGGTCTGATGAGCGGAGCTGAAAACAGCCGTGCGGCTACTTTCGGCTCCACTCATCAGGAAGCAGCCTGCGCTTTAAGAGTCACAGCCTTCATTCATTCACGGCAGCGTTTTCCACAGCCAGTTCACACATCAGCATTCTGTACACAATGAAAATCATCCACAAAGATAAAAAATAAAATAAAAAATAAAATAATGTTTTATTACTCTGTTTCTGACGCGCACCACACGGTGCAGTACAGACCCGAACCACTGGGTGTAAACGGGGCTGTCGGCATACGCTGGATAATGGTCAAGGTGTGACAGCTGCATTAATTTATTAGACGTACGACAGCGTGCGCCAGTTTTTAAAATGGTCGGCATACAGTAGTGTTCAGAATAATAGTAGTGCTATGTGACTAAAAAGATTAATCCAGGTTTTGAGTATATTTCTTATCGTTACATGGGAAACAAGGTACCAGTAGATTCTCACAAATCCAACAAGACCAAGCATTCATGATATACACACTCTTAAGGCTATGAAATTGGGCTATTAGTAAAAAAAAAAAAAGTAGAAAAGGGGGTGTTGACAATAATAGTAGTGTGGCATTCAGTCAGTGAGTTTGTCAATTTTGTGGAACAAACAGGTGTGAATCAGGTGTCCCCTATTTAAGGATGAAGCCAGCACCTGTTGAACATGCTTTTCTCTTTGAAAGCCTGAGGAAAATGGGACCTTCAAGACATTGTTCAGAAGAACAGCATAGTTTGATTAAAAAGTTGATTGAAGAGGGGAAAACTTATATGCAGGTGCAAAAAATTATAGGCTGTTCATCTACAATGATCTCCAATGCTTTAAAATGGACAAAAAAAAGACGCATGGAAGAAAACGGAAAACAACCATCAAAATGGACAGAAGAATAACCAGAATGGCAAAGGCTCACCCATTGATCAGCTCCAGGATGATCAAAGACAGTCTGGAGTTACCTGTAAGTGCTGTGACAGAAGACGCCTGTGTGAAGCTAATTTATTTGCAAGAATCCCCCGCAAAGTCCCTCTGTTAAATAAAAGACGTGCAGAAGAGGTTACAATTTGCTAAAGAACACATCAACTGGCCTAAAGAGAAATGGAGGAATATTTGATGAGTAAAATTGTTCTTTTTGGGTCCAAAGGCCACAGACAGTTTGTGAGACGACCCCCAAACTCTGAATTCAAACCACAGTTCACAGTAAAGACAGTGAAGCATGGTGGTGCAAGCGTCATGATTATGGGCATGTTTCTCCTACTATGGTGTTGGGCCTATATATCGCATACCAGGTATCATGGATCAGTTTGGATATGTCAAAATACTTTAAGATGTCATGTTGCCTTATGCTGAAGAGGACATGCCCTTGAAATTGGTGTTTCAACAAGATAATGACCCCAAGCACACTAGTAACCGAGCAAAATCTTGGTTCCAAACCAACAAAATTAATGCCTCACAGATATGAAGAAATCATAAAAAAAACTGTGGTTATACAACTAAAAACTAGTTTAGTGATTCACAGGATTGCTAAAAAAGCAGTTTGAACATAAAAGTTTTGAGTTTGTAGCGTCAACAGCAGATGCTACTATTATTGTGAACACCCCCTTTTCTACTTTTTTGTCAGGCAACGGCCTCCGTACTACAGCGTCCCCGCGAGGGGAGGGTCCAGCGTGTTTCAAACATTCGTGAGCTGCAGATTAACATGGCAGACGAAAAGCTAATTCAGCCAGCACCGTCATCGCTGAAGGCAAATGTTTGGGTGCATTTCGGATTTTATTATTTGCCGCAGAAGAAGGAGCTTGACATGACTTATGCAGTGTGCAAACTCTGCAAAATGAAAGTCAAGTACTTCAGGAACACTTCAAATCCTCGAGCCCACATGCTACGCCATCATCCGGAGCTAAAAGAAGCGGAGCAGCGGCCGCTGCTAACTACTGACCAGCGCACACTCCATCACTTCACTAAACTGCCAGCCAACTCTGAACGAGCAAGGCGGATAAGTAAATCCATCGCATGTTTCATTTCGAAAGATCTTCGTCCCTACAGCGTTGTGGAGAACGAAGGCTTTAGATTCATGCTGCAAACGATTGAGCCTAAATACATCATACCGTCACATCAGTTTTTCACAGAGAAAGCCATACCACAACTTTACAAAGAGACAAAAGTTAAAGTTGAGGAAGCCTTGGCCAAAGCCCACAGAGTAGCGCTTACCTGCGATGCATGGACTTCCAGAGCAACGCACTCCGTCACTTTCATGGCTCATTACATCACCGACACCTGGCAGATTGAGTCGCGTGTGTTACAAACACGAGTGATGCATGAAAGCCACACAGCCACCAACGTGAATTTGATGTTCCACAGTGTGGCAGATGAATGGAAACTAAAAATCACGGATGTGGTTATAGCTACAGATAACGCTGCAAATATGCTGGCTGCTGTGCAGCTTGATCATTTAACACATATCACGTGTTTTGCACACACGTTAAACTTGGCTGCTCAGCGAGCACTGAAGCTTAACCCTGTGTCACGACTCTTGGGAGGATAAGGCGAATCACTGGCTTTTTCCACCGAAGCCCCATCGCAAGCCATGAACTGCAGGAGAAACAAAAACTTCTCCATTTACCAGCACACAGGCTGAAAACCGACGTAGCAACAAGATGAAACAGCGCTTACGAGATGGTCGAAAGATTTTTAGAGCAGCAGCCTGCAATCTGTGCTGCTCTCCTCTCTCCGCAAGTGAGAAAAGGTGGAAGTTCAGGTGACATCTGCACACTCAGTGAAACTGACATCTCCAATGCTGAGGAAATGGCCAAAGCACTGAAACCGTTAAGGGATGCAACGAACATCATGTCAGAGGACTCCACGCCCACATTGTCAGTGATCGCACCGTTACATGCTCAGTTGCTTCATGACACCGCAGCAGGCTTTGCTGAGGATGACACACCGCTTGTGCAGGAAATAAAACTGACTATCCATGAAGATCTTGCAAAGAGATACACAAGTGTGCAGACTAAGAACATTCTTCTCACGGCCTCCACATTGGATCCCAGGTTCAAAGCTCTGCCTTTCCTCACCAAAGAGCAGCAACTGGACGTCCATGCCAAAGTGATTGCAGAGGCTGCAGCTCTTGAGGTAATTGTTATATTTTTGTAAAATGTGTAGAGTACACATACATATATACATTATTAATGAGGATGAAGCTTAATGAATAAATGTTTAAGATATTTAACAATTAAGGAGCATATTAAGCAGTGCATACAACTGATGTTATAGGACTTCCACATATAACAGAAAAAATAGAATGTGGCATCTGCTCTGGCTTATCTGCAGAAAGAGGTGGTGCCAGCTGAGGATGACAATGCAAAGATCATAAAAGAAGACCCTCCTGCTCCTAAAAGAGCATCAGCACTTGTTAACCTGCTCGGAAAGACATTTACTGAGGTAAGAGCTGTGTCCAAATCTGCCAGCATCAAAGCTGAAGAAGAGCTGAGGAAATATCTGGAGGCCCCTACACTGTCACTCTCAGAGGACCCCCTTCAGTGGTGGAGTTCCCATGAAGCATGTTTCCCTTACCTGGCTAAATTAGCTAAATGTTTCTTATACATACCTGGCACTAGTGTTGCAGCAGAGAGAGTTTTCTCTACTGCAGGGGATATTGTGACTGCACAAAGGAGAAATCTAACCCCAGACCATGTTGACCAACTCCTCTTTCATTTTTACATGGCAGTGTTCTGATGAATTTAAAGGGCTGTTAGCCACAGCCCTACTGGTTTAAGTTAAATTTGCATTCATTCTTTTTTTTTTTTTTTTAACATGGTAGTGTTCTGATGAATTTAAATGGCTGTTAGCCACAGCCCTACTGGTTTAAGTAAAATTTGCATTATTTTATTTTTTTTTCATTTTTACATGGCAGTGTTCTGATGAATTTAAAGGGCTATTAGCCACAGCCCTACTGGTTTAAGTTAAATTTGTATTATTAATTAATTAATTTTCATTTTTACATGGCAGTGGTCTGATAAATTTAAAGGGCTGTTAGCCACAGCCCTACTGGTTTAAGTAAAATTTGCATTAATTCTTTTTTTTTTTTTTTTTTTTTTTAACATTTTTACATGGCAGTGTTCTGATGAATTTAAAGGGCTATTAGCCACAGCCCTACTGGTTTAAGTTAAATTTGCATTAATTAAGTAATTTTCATTTTTACATGGCAGTGGTCTGATAAATTTAAAGGGCTGTTAGCCACAGCCCTACTGGTTTAAGTTAAATTTGCATTAATTAATTAATTTTCATTTTTACATGGCAGTGGTCTGATAAATTTAAAGGGCTGTTAGCCACAGCCCTACTGGTTTAAGTTAAATTTGTATTATTAATTAATTAATTTTCATTTTTACATGGCAGTGGTCTGATAAATTTAAAGGGCTGTTAGCCACAGCCCTACTGGTTTAAGTTAATTAATTAATCAATGCAAATTTAATTAATTAATTTATTTATTTTTCATTTTTACATGGCAGTGGTCTGGTGAATTTAAAGGGCTGTTAGCCACAGCCCTACTGGTTTAAGTTAAATTTGCACTGATTGATTGATTAATTAATTAATTTATTTTTCATTTTTACATGGCAGTGGTCTGATGAATTTAGAAGGCTGTTAGCCACAGCCCTACTGGTTTAAGTTAAATGTGCATTGATTAATTAATTTATTTATTTTTCATTTTTACATGCCAGTGGTCTGATGAATTTAAAGGGCTGTTAGCCACAGCCCTACTGGTTTAAGTTAAATTTGCATTCATTCATTTATTTATTTATTTTCATTTTTACATGGCAGTGGTCTGATAAATTTAAAAGGCTGTTAGCCACAGCCCTACTGGTTTAAGTTAAATTTGCATTAATTTATTCTTTTTTTTCCCCATTTTTACATGGCAGTGTTCTGATGAATTTAAAGGGCTGTTAGCCACAGCCCTACCGGTTTAAGTTAAATTTGAATTATTATTTTTTTTTTTTTTCCATTTTTACATGGCAGTGTTCTGATGAATGTAAAGGGCTGTTAGCCACAGCCCTACTGGTTTAAGTTAAATTTGAATTAATTCTTTTTTTTTTTTTTTTTTCCATTTTTACATGGCAGTGTTCTGATGAATGTAAAGGGCTGTTAGCCACAGCCCTACTGGTTTAAGTTAAATTTGCATTAATTATTATTATTATTTTTTTTCATTTTTACATGGCAGTGTTCTGATGAATTTAAAGGGCTATTAGACACAGCCCTACTGGTTTAAGTTAAATTTGTATTAATTATTTAATTTATTTTTCATTTTTACATGGCAGTGGTCTGATAAATGTAAAGGGCTGTTAGCCACAGCCCTACTGGTTTAAGTTAATTAATCAATCAATGCAAATTTAATTAATTTATTTATTTATTTTTCATTTTTACATGGCAGTGGTCTGATAAATTTAAAGGGCTGTTAGCCACAGCCCTACTGGTTTAATTAATTAATAAATGCAAATTTAATTAATTTATTTATTTTTCATTTTTACATGGCAGTGGTCTGGTGAATTTAAAGGGCTGTTAGCCACAGCCCTCCTGGTTTAAGTTAAATGTGCATTAATTAATTAACTTATTTATTTTTCATTTTTACATGGCAGTGGTCTGATGAATTTAAAGGGCTGTTAGCCACAGCCCTACTGGTTTAAGTTAAATTTGCATTGATTGATTAATTAATTAATTAATTAATTAATTTTTAATTTTTACATGGCAGTGGTCTGATAAATTTAAAAGGCTGTTAGCCACAGCCCTACTGGTTTAAGATAAATTTGCATTAATTTATTCTTTTTTCCCATTTTTACATGGCAGTGGTCTGATAAATTTACACAGTGCATGTTCTGTTGAGCATTGTAGCATCACTTGTTTTAACAGTTTATTTGCGTTAATTTTTTCATTTAAAAAAGGCAGTGGTGTGATAAATTTCAAAGGCTGTTAGCCACAGCCCTACTGGTTTAAGTTAAATTAGGCTGAAGCTGTAATATTATGATCAAAGTTGATGAAACCTGAGAAGTAATAAAAATATGTGAAGGAACAGTTAAGTGAGAACTCTGTTTTATGTTGTAGTTGAGATGTACCTGGTTTTCTGTTTCAAGTTATTGATGAGAAATTTGAAAAATAAATGACCTCTGTCAAAAGATTATCTGTGTGTTTACATCTTTAGAATTGCTTGATTAACCTTGTAAAGCTGCATTTTCTTAAAGATTTTTAAGTAATACAACTATTTCTCAGAGCTCTTTCAAGCTTAGAGGAATGTAGGTAATCCTGTAATTGGCACACTTTGTTACAAAGAGTATTGATTGTGAATTGAGAATCGGTTTGAATCGAAAATCGATTCTGAATTGAATCGTAACCCCAGAATCGGAATCGAATTGAATCGTGAGTTGTTGTAAGATTCACATCCCTACTACTGTACACCCACCCTGGAGAACAGAAACAGCACAACAATTTACCAGAGTAGCCAGAGTCCTTTTCTGAATTGCAGTGGGACACTCTTCTACTCGAAGTGTCTTTTGCATCACACAGCACCAGCAGAGGAGCACTGTTCAGCTTATCTCTTGCATTCTTGCTGGCTGTTGCACATGGACTATCTTCACTCAAACGAGGCTCTTCTTTCGGCATACTGAATCTGGTGAGAAATATATTTAAGCAGACTTTGAAAACATTTAAAACAAGTATCCAGAAGGCACCACATTTTTGCACCTACAGCAAGTTCAGATATATATATTTTAAAGTTACCACCATCGACATTAACGCTTGTCCGATTGTCCGGGACAAGCGTAAACTGTGATCAGACGAGCAATAGCTCTAAATCGTTGTTCGACCGGACAAGTTGTTTTCTCATTTACATCACGTCTTGTGTCACACCTCACAAGAAAGCATCTTCGTTTTTTTCCGCAACTCTCCACGCAGCGGATAATCGTAAAAAATGATAACACAGGGTTCTCCCCAGACGATGGAACAATGGCGCCGCGCCACAGTGTTATGACAGCGCCGTCACAGTCTGCCCTGCTATGAGGTAGTTTTTTAAATCCAGCCAGACTGTTTGTGCTGAAACCGGGCCAGATACCAGGGAAAACACCAGTCAAACACAAAGCATCAACCCCTGCAAAGTGTAGAACCTTCAAAGAAGAGGTATGAAGAGAAAGGAAGAGAGAGGAAGTTTGTGAGTAGCTGGACACAGGATTATCCGTGCCTGGGGCACAAGGAAGAGGACAACACAATATATTGCCATGTCTGTCGGGATTTTCGTCAGAAGATTTTCCTTACCACTGTCACCTATGTGCTTGCTCAAGGGAATTTGGTAAGGTTACACCTTATTCATGTGAAGCATTTTGAAGCAATTCTGTTGTGATTTGGCACTGTATAAATAAACTAGTGTGTTGCCCATGGGGATCCACGGGCTCTAGATTGGGTAGTGTTTATAAAATAGGTAACTGACATTTTTCAAGGGTGGTAATAAATTCTGCAGATTCTATAATGCTTTGGAATGGCATGTGAGTCCTTAATGTTTTTAGAACCTTAGACCTCAACAGTTTGTAGAAGAACTCAACCCTTTTATTTCCTGTTAATTACATAATTTTTCAGTCTTAAATTACTATTACTGTTTATAAATTTAGTTTTTTGTTATCATACACACACTGTTATTATCATTATTATTATTATTATTACTTGTATTTTGTCATTTGATTTTTTTTAAATGGACCACAATAGCAGTAAGTGTTTTCACTTTCTTGTGTCATCAATGTATTTTTAACATATTTACAATTGGACTTAGACTTGTTTTGGTTATCATTTGGTGAAAAACATCAGATGCTGTTACAGAATGAATTATTAAAAAAAAAAAAAAAAAAAAAAAAACTATGGATAACTGTCTCTGTATGTACACAACATACAATAGATAAATAAAGGATATGGTATATTGCACATATGAAGATGCTACAAGGATAAAGTTTCTACCAGATGCTACAATGTATTCTATATATCCTGCATTCTATATTGCACAGTTCTATCGATCTGTATTTTACTCTCTTATGGTGGTTGGGTAAAAGCTGTCCTTGAATCTGCATGTTTTGGACCTCTGGCTACGTACCGTCTACCTGAGGGCAGGAGGGAAAACAGTTTGTTAAAGGGATGTGAAGTGTTTCTGATTATTATTCTTGCCCTGGACAAGCAGTGCTGTTCTGCCAGTTCACCAATGGATGGCAGCCTGGCCATAATAATTTTCTCTGCTGCCATCACAACCCTCCCCAGTGCCTTCCTGTCTGCAAGACTGATACTTTCATGCCACAGAGAGATACTACGGGTTAGTGCACTCTCTATTGTTCCTCTATAGGAGGAGGTGAGGACAGCGAGACTCAGATGGGCACTCTTTAATCTGCTGAGAAAGTGCAGATGCTGGCTGGCCTTTTTAACCAGAGAGGATATGTGCAGAGACGAGGTCAGGTTGTTGGAGACCTGAAACCCCAGGAATTCTCCACAGCAGATTCCTTGGTGTAAACTGGTGTGTGTGTGTGTTCCACAAAAGCTGCACTGATAAATCAACTATACAGCCCACTGATAAAAACTCTTATCAGATCTAGAGCTGCCACAAATGACCATTTTAGAAAAAAACAGAAGACTAGAGCATGCGCATAGGCTGTGTAAGCGCTAATCAATTTAGCACAAAAGCTACATCCTTCCAACGTGACACACAGAGTAAAATAAAGCCTTTTAGGAAAAAGAGGGTCCACGCTGATCATCTGAAATAGACTGTGCGTTTAAAGTGAAGCAGTGTATCTGTTTTTTTTTGTTTGTTTAAAAAACACCATTTCTTCTGCTGGCTGCTCTCCACTCTGTGTGTGCAGTGCCTGGCTGCTGTCTCTCTCTGCCCGGTGTGAGCGGCTCAGCACTCCACTCACACTAGGTGAGTCACAGCTCCGACCCTGGCCACACGGACAAACGGTCTTTGAAAGAAGATACTCTCTTTCTTCTGTGTTTCCCTCTGACTCACACTGAGTGTTTCGCTTTTTAATTTTCACTTTTGTGGGCAACACACAACACTTCACAAACACGGTAACTTAAATAAAATAGTAATAACAAAAATGACTGCGAGGCTTGCATGTTCAACCTCCAGTTGAAATGCATCTGCTGAACTGCAGAGAAAGAGGGATATATCACACTGCGACCCAGTCCACCAACCTTAAAAAACCCCACTAAACTTAAAATTGGTTAAAATTTACAAGTTGGGGAAAACAAAAAAACAGAAGGCCACATCCCATTGCCATTTCAGCAAAATGGCAAGACTTTGGCCCAACTTTGGTTGAGCTCCTGACACCAGGGAAGATCCAGAACTTGTAAAGATGCGAAAAAAATAAATAATTACAGAGAAAAACAGAAAAGGATACACTAAATTTGACAATCTGCGTGATGGCACAGCGACACTGTGCCATTGCTTTGTGAGAGCCCTGGACTATTGATGCTATTTAAAAATGCAAAAGTTCTTTTTATCCGATTACTCAATTAATCGCCAGAATAATCAATAGAATACTCGATTACTAAAATAATCAATAGCTGCAGCCCTAGCTAATATCAGTGTATGTTGTCATTTTGGCTGCTCCCATTTTGGGTCGGGGTTGCCACAGTGGATACAGCCAGATCCACATCAATATATGGTACAAGTTTCACGCCGGATGCCCTTCCTGACGCAACTACTTTTTCACCTGGAGAAACACACACAGCCGCTGGTGTTCCGAAGAGGTCTCCCATCCAAGTACTGACCAGATGCTGCACTGCTTAGCTTCCGAGATCAGGCTTACACAGAGCAGACCGGCTATGTTAGCTAATATCAGTAATTTCTCCAAAAAAAAAAAAAAAAGTCCTATCAACTTTCCATTTTTGCAGCGTTTATCCTTGATCCAAAATACATAAGCATACCAAACAGCAAATGTCAGCTCTCCCCAGTTTCTCCATGATTGAAACCATACGCATGCATGCATATGCATATGCACACATGCACAGAGGCCCTCCGTCCATGCCGTCGCCCGCAATGACAGATATTCGCCCTCGTCTAACTCGGGCAAATATCTGTAATTTTGGGTGACTGGGCATGAACGTCGGGCCTCTGAAAATGCATACCGCCCTTCAAAAGCATGTTATTGTATTATTATTACTTTTGTTGTTGCTATTATTATTATTAATATATATATATATATATATATATATATATATATATATATATATATATATATAAGTAAAAAAATAAAAAAATACAATTACAATTCATAATACATTGGATTCTTTTACGACAACAAATGCTGAGCCATTGTCAAGGATTCAATAGAATTTTGTTGTCATATGCACATAGGAACATGTTCCCTGCACAATGAAATGTAGAATGTCAAAAGAATTGTAAATATACTTATTATTAATGTCTTTGAGTCTGTCTTTTTATATATATGTGTGTTTTTACTTAATATTACTTTCCAAGTTAACCACTGAACTACTCACATGGTAAAATTACCTTTTTGCTGATTTGAGGAGTGTGAGAGCATAAATGTTGTTTAACTAAGCACAAATGTACATTTTAATTAACAGATCAGCCTTAAGCAGGAACGTTGCGGCATGTACACTAGCCCAGGGCTGGTGTTGTTTTGTTTCATATCTGAGAACAGACCGTGAGACTCCGTGGTGGAAAGCCATAATACTTTCATATCAATGTGTACTTTCATATCATATAGACTGTGTGACTCTGCTTTGTTTTCGTCTGTTGTCTACTGTGTATGACTGTATGCAACTTAATTTCAATAAATTCAGGAGATGAGTGGACGGGCCCTTCAGAGCTGACTGGCGAGTAGTGACGAGGGTCATGTCTGCTGGCTCTCTCTCCTGATCAGGAAAGAAATTCAGTGTTTCCCATGTGGTCATTCTCTGTGATAATTTGAGTTGTCTTTTCCACCAGGTCCAACTCTGACATTTCATGGTCCTTCGGAGCTGGATGCCAATAGACCGGGGAGTCGTCAGCCCGTGATGGAGGACCCTGTTGCAGACCACGGCCGTGGCTATATCCCGCTGGAGAGACCCTTTCCGGGGGCAGACTCCTACCTGACGGGTTGGCGCTTACCGGGGTGAAGGCATTGGAATTTCAGTGACAGAGATCGACCACGGGTGAGAACTGTTTTTCTTAATTGCACGTATGGCGTGTGGCTGGGAGTCACCGCGAAGAAAAACCCCATAATGTTTTAGGTTTGTCTCTTGACTATAAGCTGCAAGCTGTAAGGTAAAAGTCAGGCTGGAAGGTGTAAAATTCTAATTCTGGGAGAGAGAAAGGAAGAGAGGAAAAAAAAAAAAAAAATCAGGTGGCACAGATGTTAGAGACCATGTGTCACAGAGCTGTGCGCTCGCATTCGATTCCCGCTGTGTCAGACACCTGATACGGGCTATTGGCTCCATGTTGAGCCAACAATGGCTTACAATTGGGCACAACAAAAACAAAAAAGAGAAAAAGAGACAGCCAAGACCACTTATGGGTCCGGAACAGCGCGTATAATCTGTACAGGGTCAGGATGGTAAAACCTTGGTGGGCGGCCGTATAATTCTGGGATAAACACGTTACCTTAATATTGTCCACAGGAAATACTAAAAAAATGGTTGGAGCAGAAACGTGGTAACAGTGGAGTTAAGATGTGGTAACAGCGGTGTGAATGTGTTTTTATGAATGAGAAGCGCTCGCAACCAAAGTGCGGGTGGCCTGACATCTGTCTAACCAGCAGACCAAAATAAAGCCACTGTCTGAAGTAATTTGTGAACACTCTATATGCACCACACCTGTTTGGGAGCCCTCAAACCTGAAAAGAAGCCTTAAGCAAGGTCACCCACCTCTGAGGTCGAAGCCGTGACACTATAGCAGGGGTGGGCAATCATGTGCCATAAAGGGCCGAGACACTGCAGGTTTTCCGTGCAACCAGTCACCTCAGCAGGTGATTTCATTAATGATCAGGTGTCTCAGCAGGTGATTTCATTGACAACCAGGTGTTTATGTTCAGAGGAGAAGCTCATCAGCAACCCACCTGCTGAGTGAATGGTTGCATGGAAAACCTGCAGTGTCTCGGCCCTCGATGCCCACCCCTGCTTTATAGGCTGATCGGCAACCAAACAGTGAAAAGAGAACAACAACCCGTTCGTTAGATCTCCCTATGAGATAACCCCATGAACGGCTAAAATGGGTAACTGCTGTTGTTCACACAGCCAAAACGACACACAGCCACAGTCTAATGACTTTTGGTGCATGGAGATTAAACATCCAGGGTTGTCTGAACATCTAAAAATGTGGCGAGAGAGAGTCAACTTCTTGGGTAAATTACAGCTAAACTCCACAACAAAATTGGTTGATAATATAAAAAAAGAAGGCTGACACCAAGTGTAGAAGGTCGGAGGCCTCTGTGTTGTAGGAAATAAGACGTCTTATTTCGAAGTTGAGAGTTTTGACTCCCTGAGTTTATGTGAGGCTCAAAAGTGACTGAGTTGTGAAGCAAAGGAATTAGAGAATTAAGATTTTGTCTGGTCTCGGAGCCAGGAACACTGTGGATATTGTGTATTGTGGAATTTTGGTGTGGATTTGACTACCTCAAATGTGACATACAAAACAGCTGTTTATAGGAAAACTGTAACACAGGCTCTTTGAGAATCTGTGTTATCACTGATGACTTTGATAAATATACCGCAGATGTCTGTTGTTGTCTTATGTTTATATGTGTGTGAGTTAGTGTCCAGGGTGAAAAGACAGATTCTTTAAGGGGAAAATTCTGAAATAAACCTGTTAAGGTTTTTTTTTTCAGCTTGTAAAGATGATAACTCAAAAAGAATAATTACTATCACCTTCTTACTTTCCATATAGAATGATCATATAACTTGGATGAAGTGGTTAGAATATGGCTAATTTTTACACACTGGATAAAGTGTAAAAGTTCGTGAGTTTTGCCTACTTAACAGATTTCAAGCAAAAGCTAATCAAGATTATACACCGGTAGAGTAGTTAATGATTGGATTTACTGTTGTGAATATTTTCATGTGGTGTTGGATTGTGTATTTGTCCTCTGCACTATATATATATATATATATAAAGAGGAAAATAAGTATTTGAACACCCTACGAAGTTCTCCCACTTAGAAATCATGGAGGGGTCTGAAATTTTCATCTTAGGTGCATGTCCACTGTGAGAGACATAATCTAAAAAAAATATATATATTATATATATATTTCCGTATATATATGGAAATCACAATGTATGATTTTTTAATAATTTATCTGTACGTTACTGCTGCAAATGAGTATTTGAACGCCTACCAACCAGCAAGAATTCTGGCTCACACAGACCTGTTAATTTTTCTTTAAGAAGCCCTCTTATTGTGCACTCTTTACCTGTATTAATTGCACCTGTCTGAACTTGTTACCTGTATAAAAGACACCTGTTCACACACTCAATCAATCACACTACAACCTGTCCACCATAGCCAACACCAAAGAGCTGTCTAAGGACACCAGGGACAAAACTGTAGACCTGCACAAGGCTGGGATGGACTACAGGACAACAGGCAAGCAGCTTGGTAGAAGACAACAACTGTTATGATTATTTATTAGAAAGTGGAAGAAACACAAGATGACTGTTAATCTCCCTCGGTCTGGGATTCCATTCCAAGATCTCACTTTGTGGGGTAAGGATAATTCTGAGAAAGCTCAGAACTACACAGGAGGACCTGGTCAATGACCTGAAAAGAGCTGGGACCACAGTCACAAAGATTACATTAGTAACACATGATGCTGTCATGGTTTAAAATCCTGCAGAGCAGCAAGGTCCCCCTGCTCAAGCCAGCACATGTCCAGGCCTGTTTGAAGTTCACCAGTGACCATCTGGATGATCCAGAGGAGGCATGGGAGAAGGTCATGGTCAGATGAGACCAGAATAGATCTTTTTGGAATCAACTCCATTTACCATGTTTAGAGGATGAGAACAACCCCAAGAAAACCATCCCAACCGTGAAGCATCGGGGTGGAAACATCATACTCTCGGGGTGCTCTTCTGCAAAGGGGACAGGACAACTGCACCGTATTGAAGGGAGGATGGATGGGGTCATGTATTGCGAGATTTTGGCAAACAACCTCCTTCCCTCAGTAAGACCACTGAAGATGGGTCATGGCTGGGTCTTCCAGCATGACAATGACCCCAAACACACAGCCAGGGCAACTAAGGTGGGGCTCTGTAAGAAGCATTTCAAGGTCCTGGAGTGGCCTGGCCAGTCTCCAGACCAGAACTCAATAGAAAATCTTTGGAGGGAGCTGAAACTCCAAACCTGAAAGATTTTGAGAAGATATGTATGAATGAGTGGACCAAAGTTCCTGCTGCAATGTGTGCAAACCTGGTGAAAAACTACAGGAAACGTTTGACCTCTGTAATTGCAAACAAAGGCTACTGTACCAAATATTAACACTGATTTTCACAGGTGTTCAAATACTTATTTGCAGCAGTAACATACAAATATTATTATTAAACAATTATTAAAAAAAAATAAAAATCACACATTGTGATTTCTGGATTCTTTTTTTTTTTTTTTTTTAGATTATGTTTGTCACAGTGGTTGATTTCTAAGTGGGAGAACTTGCAAAATCACAGGGTATTCAAATACATATTTTCCTCACTGTGTGTGTGTGTGTGTGTGTGTGTATATTTATTTATTTATTTTTTTGAGGATATTGAAATTTGTGTGGGTTGGTTCTTTTCTGTCTGGGACAAAAAAAAAAAAAATTCAGATTGACTGCTTTAATTGAACATTGCAGTGTTTGGCTTATTTTGCCTCAGTAATCATGAATGAGCTACTGTGGAGCTGACCAATTAGATCAATGAGTTCCAGTGGATATTCATAAAATCGTTTGGAAACAGGCTCATCAAGGCAATAAAGACTTTGGGTTATAAAACATTTCTATAAGTTCCCCAGTATACATATTAAATACTGCTAAAAGGTTAAAAAAAATGTTAACTAATTAATTTTTGATGAAATAACAGACAGAAGGGAGCAGACTGTGAACTGACACCCAGTTCCTGACTTCTGGGCTCCAAATAGCCTGGTAGAAGGTTGGCGAGAAAGTCTCCCATCAGGGCACTGTAATAAATGTTCCTTTGAGTTCTATGTGTATACAATATGTTGAGTGTAATGGGCCACAGGTTATTTTTAGACCTGTGGACGTTTTTTTTATTTATTTGAGGAGTTGGTTTATTTTGCTTGTTTGTTATGCTTGCTGCAGTTGTGGGGTTCTGTTCTTGGTCTAGGGTACTGGAGGAGAAGCATGTATACGCATGCTGAGGGAAGCCCTAAACTTTTAACCCCCCCCCACCCTTCCTGCTACTCCACACTCCCACAACTGCTTGAGAAATTGAGAAACACTGCTGCGGAGTGTTGTTGCACTCTAAGACATGAAACAAAGGGGTTTTACATGTATTTGATACTATTATTTTCAATATGCTTGTAATTGCTAAGCTTAGGAAGTTAAGCAATACTGCTTTATTTGATGTAATTAATTTCAGCAACAGTATTGTTTTGCATTTAATAGACAGTATTATGTGGGAAATGTTACATTACCTTGACAAAACCTTTATGCTCTATCTTTACCTACCCTGTCAGCGTAAGGCTGCAGAACTCATAGCCATGACCGAGGCCTATAAGTTAATGAAGGGAAAAAGGGTGACAATATATACTGACAGTCAGTATGCATTTTCAACGGTTCTTGTTTTTGCCCAGTATTGGAGTATTCGCAGCATGGTTAACTCTACAAGTAAACCTGTGCTGCATAAAGACCTGCTCTTAGCACTGTTGGAAGCGGTGCAACTCCCATCTGCAATAGCAATTTGCAAGTGTGCTAAACACACTACAGCACAAGACCCTGTTTCTCGTGGTAATCGTTTTGCTGATGCCACAGCCAAACAAGCTGCTCAAGGGGAATTTTTGACTTTCACTGATAATGCAAATCCTCTTGATATTATTGTTTTGCAAGACATGCAGCAGTCAGCACCAGAAATTGAAAAAGCCTCGTAGAAGCGACATGGTGCTTCTGTGAATGATAGGATTTACACCTGCCCTTTGCAAAAACCAATACTTCCACATAGTCTTTTTAAGTGGGCGGCTGTTTTGAGTCATGGGCCGTGCCACGTCTCAACACGGGGGATGGCAAGACTAGTGGAACAGCACTTCACTCACAAATTTTTGTCGTGCCTGTTTAATTTGTGCAAAGCATAACCCACAGGGCAATGAGTGACCACGCAGAGGTCAATTTGATGCATACACTAAGTGGGTTGAAGTTTCCCCACAAAACACGCAGATGCTGAAACACTGTACAGTGATAATGGCACACATTTTGAAAATGGAATCATTCAGTATTTGACAGATCATTTGAAAATAAACGCTAAAACATACTGTGCTTACCACCCTCAAAGTGCAGGTTTAGCGGAAAGAACAAATGGCACACTTAAAAGTAGGCTCAGAAAATGCATGGAAGAAACAGGGAAAAAATTGGATTTATTGTTTAGATTTGGTGAAATTATGCATGCATATAACTCCCAGCTTAGAGACTGGACTTGCGCCATTTGAAGTTCTGTACGGCAGGCCGTACAGGTTACCAGACTTACAGAAAATAAGGGGGCCTGACAGTGAAGATGAGGGATTAGTTGATTATATGAGACAAGTGTTGTCCCACAATAATATTATACACGCTAACAAGACACTAGATTCTCCTGTTTCTGCGCAGGACCCTGAGAATCTGATCCAGATTGGTGATTGGGTGCTGATAAAGACCATTAAGAGAAAGAACTGGTCATCTCCAAAGTGGGAGGGTCCATTCCAAGTGCTGCTAACCACCCCCACCGAAGTGAAAATTGCAGAGAGGTCATCTTGGGCGCATCTATTCCACTGCAAAAGACAAAGATATCTGAAAGATACTGAACTGGACAAGGGAAATGATGTGTAACAGTGTCGACTGATGGCCTACGGGTCCAGCAACGGCTGGAAGCGCGTCTGACAACTAAGAGACGGTGACCAGAGTGTGATCAGAGAACAAAGATAAAGATTAAGTTGAACCAGATAAGACCCCAGCTAGGGTCCTGAAGCAGACAAGACAACCAATTAAAACTGAGGAGATTCCTGTCAACACAAGCCAGGATAAGAAGCAGACGGACTACAGGCTTGAAATAAGAGCCAAAGAAGCAGACGAGACCAAACCACGACGAGAAGTAGACAAACCTGATTCTTTGAGAACAGGAGGTGAGAAAATCCTGTTCCATTCCTGTGTACCTGTGTTTAAGGAACGTCAAGAACAGGACATGGGACAAAGTAATTTCAATTTCAATTTATTTTCATTTATATAGCGCCAAATCACAACAGAGTTGCCTCAATGCGCTTCACACAGGTAAGGTCTAACCTTACCAACCCCCAGAGCAACAGTGGTAAGGAAAAACTCCCTCTGAGGAAGAAACCTCAAGCAGACCAGACTCAAAGGGGTGACCCTCTGCTTGGGCCATGCTACAGACACAAATTACAGAACAATTCACGGACGAATATACAAGAAATGCTATAGGTGCACAGGACAGGAGGATCGCCAACACGAATACAACTCCCATCTCTGGATGGAGCTGCACCTTAAACAGAAAGAAAAAACAGAATCAGGCATCAGAAAGACAAAAAATACTGTATAATTTGCCAGCAATAAACAACAAGAAAAACAGAGAAATACTAAGGTGATCGCCGGCCACTAGCCCTAAACTTCATTAAAAGAAACAGAATTTAGGTAAAGTTGAGGCTGCAGCCCGCTCCAATTACTAATAAATGAATTAAAAGAGTAAAAAGTGTAAAACAAAACTGTACCAGTATGCTAGCCATATGAAAGGGAAAATAAGTGCATCTTAATTCTGGACTTGAAAATTTCCACAGAATCTGTTTTATTGACGCAGGGAGCTCATTCCATAGAACAGGGGCACGATAAGAGAAAGCTCTGTGACCCGCAGTCTTCTTATTCACCTTAGGGACCCAAAGTAGTCCTGCACGCTGACAACGTAAAACCTGGGCCGATATGTAAGGTTTAATTAGGTCAGCTAGGTAGGGAGGTGCCAGTCCATGAATAATTTTATAGGTTAGTAGCAGAACCTTAAAATCTGATCTCACTGGGACAGGAAGCCAGTGAAGGGATGCCAAAATGGGTGTAATGTGGTCGAACTTTCTGCTTCGTGTCAGAAGTCTGGCTGCAGCATTTTGAACCAATTGGAGACCCTTAATGCTAGACTGCGGTAAACCATAAAATAGAACATTGCAGTAGTCCAAGAGCTAAATGCATGGATCAGGGTCTCAGCATCAGCCATAGATAGGATGGGACAAATCTTCGCTATATTTCGCAGGTGGAAGAAAGCAGTCCTAGTAATATTTCTAATGTGGAGGCCAAAGGACAACAAAGGATCAAAAATTACCCCAAGGTTCCTCACTTTGTCAGTGTGATGTATGACACACAAGCTGAGGCTGAGCGTTAACTGGACAAATTGATGCAGATGTCTCACTGGACCAAGAACCATCATTTCAGTCTCATCAGAGTTTAAAAGTAGGACGTTTCTAGACATCCAACTTCTCACTGCTGCAAGGCAATCTTCTAAGGATTTTATGTGAACGAGATTACCAGCAGTTATTGGCATGTATAACTGAGTATCATCTGCATAGCAGTGAAAGGTAATCCCAAAATGCCGCAATATGTGCCCAAGGGGTGCTATATAAAGGGAGAAAAGAAGGGGCCCTAAGACAGACCCCTGTGGAACCCCAAATTTCATGTCACTATGGTTAGAGATAGTGTTACTGTACAAAATACAGTGAGAACGACTGGTCAAGTATGACGTCAGCCATGCAAGGGCATTCCCAGTAATCCCAAAATGATTTTCCAGTCTATCATGTAGAATATGATGATCCACTGTATCAAATGCAGCACTGAGATCTAACAGCGACAGAACCGTAGTGGTGTCCAAATCCATTGTAAGCAGAAGATCATTCACCACTTTAGTGACAGCCGTCTCTGTGGAATATTTTCTAAAAGCAGACTGCAGTGGCTCAAAGAGATTATTCTCAGTAAGATAGTCTACGAGCTGCCGTGACACCACTTTTTCCAGAATTTTAGAGAAAAATGATAGATTTGATATCGGCCGATAGTTTGTCAATACACTAGGGTCAAGATTAGGTTTCTTAAGTAATGGTTTAATTACTGCAGATTTGAAACATTTAGGAACAGATCCAGAAGTTAAAGAAAGATTAATAATTTCCAGCACAGTCGGCCCAAGAGTGGGCCACAGGTCCTTAAACAGTTTTGTTGGTATAGGATCAAATAAACAGGTTGTGCTTTTTGTTGACATTACGAGTTTTGTCAGTATGCCTAGTGAGATACTATCAAATACTGTAAATCTAGGTAATACCTCAGTTGTGGTGCCCACCTCAATAGTAGGGTGTAGTGGCTGGGTTAAGACATGCTGGGATATGTTTAACCTGATGTCTTCTATTTTCTTCCCAAAGTAATCCAGGAAATCTTGTGCTGTAAAAGGAGAGCGAACTACAAGTGGTTGTCCATGCATAAGTGTTGCCACCGTGTCAAACAAGAACTTTGAGTTATGCTTGTTTTTGTTGATCAAATCAGCGTAGTAAGTCCGCTTTGTAGCCAATAATACATGCTTAAGATAGCATCACGCCACGCAAGGTGAAATACTTCTAATTTTGAACGACTCCATTTCCGTTCTAGACCTCTTGCTTTATGCTTGAGGTCACACAGATAATCACTGAAGCAAGGTGACTGTGATTTGGGGGAGCGCGGTGTTAACACAGGTGGTGCAATCATGTCGAGTGTAGTTTTGAGCACTGAGTTTAAAATATCCACAAGTCTGTCTACTGACTGGGTATTTGTCAAATGTGAAGCTAAGACATCAGGCAGTCTAGCTTCGAGTTCAGTCTTAGTTGAGGAGTTGCTGTAATGATATATAAGGTTGTTGTTCCACTAAACACGGCAGCGAAACTGTAAACTTAATAAGTGAGTGATCAGACACCACTGATGTAAGAGGCATGATGGGCAATTCTATGGTAATGGAATTACAACAGCAACAAAATCTGGACATATGGCATCTAACCACGACAGATTAGCTCAGATTGTAATTCCATTTCTGTAGAATTGCCCTGATGTCAATATTCGTGACAGCAATACCACGTGCGAGAACCAGATCCAGGGTATTTCCATTAATGTGCGTCGAATCCAGAATGCATTGCCGAAATCCTAATGCATCCACAATTTCCATAAACGATTTGCAGAGGGGATCAGAAGGCTTATTTATATGAATGTTAAAGTCACCAATAATCAGAATGTTATCTACACTAGTTGAACAGTTAGAGATGAACGCACCAAATTCATCTAAGAATTCAGAATATGGGCCAGGAGACCTATATACAGTGACAAAGTAATACAACTGATTTTTATTCTTCTGACCTTGGCAATGTGTAATATTCTGAGCAGAGAATCAGATGCTCAAACGAGTGATATATGTAACCCCCAACAGCTAATAAGCTAAACCTAGATTTATAAATAAGAGCAACACCCCCGCCTTGCTTCGCATCACGAGGGACGTGACTAAATGTATATGCTGGTGGGCAGGCCTCATTTAAGGGGAGGACAGCTGTAGGTTTAAGCCAGGTTTCACATAGCCCAATCATACGAGGGTAGGCTGAAAAGTTCTAAGGCTCCCCACGAAGGAGTAATGCATTAACTGCATTATAGTGAGCCTTAGAACTTTTCAGCCTACCCTCGTATCTAAGTGATGATCAATAATTAGATCATTGATCAACAATGATTTTGAGGACAGTGATCTTATGTTAATGAGACCCAGTCTAAGGACCTCAGTGGGGTTGACAGCTGAACTGTTTGGGTTTAGGGGTGGTTCCAGAGTAGCATATATAAGATGCCTCGAAGTAGGTTTAGGTTTGAGACATTCCACGTGTGTTGTAGGTAGCAGACACAAAATCTTTGCTATTGCTGGAACAACCAATGGGCCATCCTCAATTTCATCATCATCCAATATAGTAATGGGTATTAAGTTTGGAAAGCATATCCCTCTATGATTTTTATGGACACGACTACGGAAGCAGGCCACAGTCTCAACTTGTTGAAATTCCCTCCCAGGCAAATAAACTGCACTATCACCATAGTGGATTTTCTGCACTAAATTCCCCGCTAAGCTAATGGATTCCACACCCACATTTATCATAACCCTTGCAGGGTCTCAAATTACCTGCTCTGTGGCCTGCTGTAGATTCCTAATGTTACCCTCCCTGTAGAACTCTATCTATGTTCGTATACTGATATAGTACAGATTCATGTATCACATCTCAAGGAAAAACCATATAAAAAGAGTTCCTGATTCCTTCAGTCCCCAAACCCAGAAATGTTGGACTGAGACCCTGAACTGTCACCCTTCAGTCCCTAAGCCCAGAACTGTTGAACTGAAATTCTGAACTATCAAAGAAAGAAGACATCTTCTGTGAGACCAGAACTGTTGTCTCTCTCTCCTTGAATGGAAAAAAAGGGAAAAGAGAGAGACATATCAAAAGGCTGCTCAAAGACTGTTTTAGCTATGGAAAGATTTGCTGCTAGAGCAGGATGCAAAGTGCATTCTCTGCTGATAATTCTGATGATTATTGCTATAATTGTGGCATCTACTGTATGGTTCTATGATAAAATATATGAACCACGAAACAATGCAGACCAGAAACAAGTGAAGCCACGATCGAGTTTTGAGTGGATGTTTGATACACCACATAATCCGTATCAGATGAACATGTGGTACAGATATGCTAAGTTTTTGGCTAATGAGGTAAATTTGAACAACTGTTGTTATGTGTGTTCTTTGATGCCTGTTTCTGCAGCACACCCACGTATAAGTCCACTTCCGCTCCTAAATGTCAGCCTTTTGTTTCCACATGTGGTAGCACCATCAATCGATGCCATGGTACTTAATCCGTTCACCGACATACATGCTCTTATATAACCACCAAGGCACCAAAAAACATATCATTTAAAAATTTCTTGCCCGCAGAAGGGTCACTCAATACACCTGTGCACACTAATCTTTCCCTTGATCCTGGAGCTCGACTCACCTGTTATGCAAACAACCAGCCTTTGTTTTCTGGCCCAATTATCAATCTGGGAAAGATAGCTAAGCCACTGTGTGAGATCATTTTGGGGCCGTGCACTCACCTGTCAGATGGAAGCCTTAATCATACCCAGGCTCCCTATGGGGGTAAATGTATACAACCCCTGGCAAAAATTATGGAATCATCGGCCTCTGAGGATGTTCATTCAGTTGTTTAATTTTGTAGAAAAAAAGCAGATCACAGACATGACACAAAACTAAAGTCATTTCAAATGGCAACTTTCTGGCTTTAAGAAACACTATAAGAAATCAGGAAAAAAAAATTGTGGCAGTCAGTAACGGTTACTTTTTTAGACCAAGCAGAGGGAAAAAAAATATGGAATCACTCAATTCTGAGGAAAAAATTATGGAATCATGAAAAACAAAAGAACGCTCCAACACATCACTAGTATTTTGTTGCACCACCTCTGGCTTTTATAACAGCTTGCAGTCTCTGAGGCATGGACTTAATGAGTGACAAACAGTATTCTTCATCAATCTGGCTCCAACTTTCTCTGATTGCTGTTGCCAGATCAGCTTTTCAGGTTGGAGCCTTGTCATGGATCATTTTCTTCAACTTCCACCAAAGATTTTCAATTGGATTAAGATCCGGACTATTTGCAGGCCATGACATTGACCCTATGTGTCTTTTTGCAAGGATTGTTTTCACAGGTTTTGCTCTATGGCAAGATGCATTATCATCTTCATCTCCAAACATCCTTTCAATTGATAGGATAAGAAAAGTGTCCAAAATATCAACGTAAACTTGTGCATTTATTGATGATGTAATGACAGCCATCTCCCCAGTGCCTTTACCTGACATGCAGCCCCATATCATCAATAACTGTGGAAATTTACATGTTCTCTTCAGGCAGTCATCTTTATAAATCTCATTGGAACGGCACCAAACAAAAGTTCCAGCATCATCACCTTGCCCAATGCAGATTCAAGATTCATCACTGAATATGACTTTCATCCAGTCATCCACAGTCCACGATTGCTTTTCCTTAGCCCATTGTAACCTTGTTTTTTTCTGTTTAGGTGTTAATGATGGCTTTCGTTTAGCTTTTCTGTATGTAAATCCCATTTCCTTTAGGCGGTTTCTTACAGTTCGGTCACAGACGTTGACTCCAGTTTCCTCCCATTCGTTCCTCATTTGTTTTGTTGTGCATTTTCGATTTTTGAGACATATTGCTTTAAGTTTTCTGTCTTGATGCTTTGATGTCTTCCTTGGCCTACCAGTATGTTTGCCTTTAACAACATTCCCATGTTGTTTGTATTTGGTCCAGAGTTTAGACACAGCTGACTGTGAACAACCAACATCTTTTGCAACATTGCGTGATGATTTACCCTCTTTTAAGAGTTTGATAATCCTCTCCTTTGTTTCAATTGACATCTCTCGTGTTGGAGCCATGATTCATGTCAGTCCACTTGGTGCAACAGCTCTCCAAGGTGTGATCACTCCTTTTAAGATGCAAACTAACGAGCAGATCTGATTTGATGCAGGCGTTAGTTTTGGGGATGAAAATTTACAGGGTGATTCCATAATTTATTCCTCAGAATTGAGTGAGTCCATATTTTTTTCCCTCTGCTTGGTCTAAAAAAGTAACCGTTACTGACTGCCACAATTTTTTTTCCTGATTTCTTATAGTGTTTCTTAAAGCCAGAAAGTTGCTATTTGAAATGACTTTAGTTTTGTGTCATGTCTGTGATCTGCTTTTTTTCTACAAAATTAAACAACTGAATGAACATCCTCCGAGGCTGGTGATTCCATAATTATTGCCAGGGGTTGTAGATTACTTCCAAGCGCCGGACCCGATGGGAACTTATGCTCAGGTGAGCATGCACTGGCTATGTGGCCACAACGCCTTCATAGCCCTCCCAGTGGGATGGACAGGCAGATGTGCACCAATAACCATGGCTCAGAGCAGGGATGGTGGCCAAGTGGGTAATGCGCTTGGTTTCAGTGCAGAAGGTTCCAGGTTCAAATCCCACCCCTGCCACATTTCTCCATGTAATGTGGAGTTGTGTCAGGAAGGGCATCCGGCGTAAAACCTGTGCCAATTCAACATGCAGATCCACCTTGGATTTGCTGTGGCGACCCCGAGTGAAAACAAGGGAGCAGCCGAAGGGACTTACCGTATTTTCCGGACTATAAGTCGCACCAGCCACTTTCTCCATTATAAAGAAAAATAAACCATAAATAAGTCGCACTGGACTATAAGTCGCATGGACATACAGGTATGTTAACATGAAAAGTTCAGATGATAATATTGTGACGGCTACCATTTTCGGATGCATATTTCACTCATCGTCTGCAGAGTATGATTTTCTTTTTGGTAGCATTTTTTCCTTCTCCGTTGTCTTGTTAAGTTATCAGTAATGTTGAAATTTTTATTTTTCTATGGTAGTCAGAAGTCGCAGGAACAGTCACACAAGCCTTGAGTGCCCTCTCGTGAGCTGCATTTTACCTACGGTTATGTTTGTATTTTGCAGACCACATTGCGAGCCGAACCATAACCCACACCATCGCTGAACGGTTCTTTTCTAACATATTACCAGCTGTGGACAATAGTACACACGAGGTGTCAGCTACCGATGTTCGTGCAGCACCTACCTGCGCAGCTCATGACCTCCCCGTGGTGTCAACACCAGCTCCTTCCAAGTGCAGACGCTAATCCTCTGCCGTCACTCACCCAGTGCTCCCACGCAGCTCTCAGCGTCAACTTAAACACTCTGCTCACACTGATATCCAAGGGTTGAAGCTGTTTTGTTAGCCCTCCCAGAATAACAGCAAGCACCGTATTCGTCTGCTTCACACATTGTTTCACAATCATTGTCTGGGTGAGGTGAGGAATACACATCCAATGGTCTGTTCTCTGATTGGTTATCGCGACCAGTGTGACCTATAGGGCAGCCGCCATACTACAGTGCCCATGATGCACTGCATTTCCGTTTCCGGTGGCCATTTTAAAACACAGAACGACTCTGTCACGTAAAAATTGTTTTATTACGGTAAATTAATTGAAAATCTACTGGTATATTTTTCATTTATAAGTCACTCTGGAGTATAGGTCGCACCCCAGGCCAAAACATGTGAAAAAGTGCGAGTTATAGTCTGAAAAATACGATACTTTAGCACTCTTACATTGTAGCCGCTCACCTCTTGACCAGTCATCACTCTAAGCGTGACTTGGCTCCCCACGACTCTATATGAGGAACAGATGTGCCTCTGGACGCGAAGCTGTGGTCCACAGACCAGAAAGTCCTGCTGTCACTCTTCCCCTGGTTGGGCGTGGGCAAAGTGATGCTGCGCATGGAAACACTCAATTACAGATTCAGCTACTTCATCAACTCCACTGTTGAGGCTCTTAGAGGCATAAGGGCAGAGCTGTCAGCTCTGAGGATCATGGAAATACAAGATCGAATGGTTTTGGATCAACTGACTGAGGCTTCGGGTGGTGTGTGTGTGCCATGGTGGGAGAAAGTTGTTGTACATTCATCCCTAACAACGATGATGATGGCAGGTCAATCGGTCTGGCCATCCAGAATTTAACAATGTTAAACACTGAGTAAGGATTTCATTACAGATAATAGCTGGACCTCATGGCTCTTTTCTGGATCATGGTATCACATTCTGTTAAAACTGCTTTTTACTGCTCTTTACTGTTAATTACTGTCTTGCTGGGCTTGCTGAGTGTTATGATTTGTTGTATAATTCCTCTCATACGATCATTGGTCCAACAGATGATTTCAACCACAGTCAATGGTTTGCTGCTAGATCATGATTACATAGCTTTACTGCAGTCTAACTCTGAGTCATGTTATCCCATTCAGATGGGAAAAAAGGATGGTTAAGAACATTGCTTCCTCTGAGTGTAAGATTTTGATGTTTCTATAAATATGACCGGGCCACTGAAAGTCCACTGATGGAGGTGGTGGCTTTGTGATAATGAGGATAAGACATTAACACTGATAAGCAGGGGAAAAATGTCAAAAGAATTGTAAATATACTTAGCAATTATTAATGTCTTTGATTCTGTCTTTTTATATATACGAGGTCTATTAGAAAAGTATCAGACCTTTTTATTTTTAACAAAAACCTGATGGATTTGAATCACGTGTGCTTGCATGAGCAAACCTTGAACCTTCGTGCGCATGCGTGAACTTTTTCACGCCTGTCGATTGTGTCATTTCCTGGTAAGCAGCCTTTGTGTGGGACGTGTGCTGTGCGCTTGGCGGATTTTCATTTCAAGGAAAAAGACAGAACGACTGGAGCAGCGCCGCATCAAATTTTGCCAGAAACTGGGCGACAGCCAGGTGGTAACCATTGGGATTATTCAGACGGCTTTCGGTGACGATGCTTTGGGCATCACACAGATTAAGGAGCGGTACAACCGGTTTAAAGACGTCCGCACAACGGTGGAGAGCAAGCCACGCTCCGGTTGGACATGAACATGCTGAAATGACCAGATCATTTCCAAGTGAACGCTGTGGTGATGCGGGACCGTCGTGTGACTGTCCCAGAAATTGCGGAAGAGGTGGACATCAGCACTTTTTCGGTACATTCCACTGTGACAGAAGATTTGGCCATGAAAAGATTGGTGGTGAAATTCATGCTGCTGCTGACAGCGGCACAAAAGCGCCTCTGTGTTGGAAGTCTCACAGGACATGCTGTGACATGCCCACCTCTTCCACCATTTCTCGGATAGTCACACGACTGAAAAGTCACCGAAAGCTGTCTGAATCATTCGAATGGTTTCCACCTGGCTGTCCCCCAGTTTCTGGCAAAAATTGATGCAGCGCTGCTCCAGTCGTTCCGTCTTTTTCCTTGAAATGAAAATCCGCCGAGCGCACTGCACACATCCCACACAAAGGCTGCTTACCAGAAAATGATGCAATCGACAGGCGTGAAAAAGTTCACGCATGCGCACGAAGGTTCAAGGATTTCTCATGCAAGCACACGTGATTCAAATGCATCAGGTTTTTGAAAAAAATAAAAAGGTCCGATACTTTTCTAACAGGGGGGTAGGGGGAAAGGAGTGGAAGCATGCTTCAGAATTCTGTGCGTTACCATGGATATTGTCTACGTGGGTTGAGATATGAAGAGCCGAATATCTCACCATTCCTCAGGAGAAAAAACAGTGGGCAATTTGACCTTGATTATGGCTCACAGCAGTGAAAACACTTTTCGAAGCTTAACTCAAAACCAATTGTGAATTAGGAATATTCCCAATTATGAATTAAGAATATTCGCTGGCCTCCGAAACCTTCAGCTTCAACTGCAAGGCACGCATCAGCTCCAGGGTGTCATCCACTTTGCGTCTGAGTTCAATAGTCATCGCAGTCTGAGAATGCACTGCCTTGCCAACCTCGTTAATCATGACGGCCAAGCGAGGGCCCGTGGTTCTTGATGCCGCCGTCTTGCCAATTTTCTGGTAGATCAGGGCAGCACATAAGCCAAAAAATGCCAGCCCCACTACCATGACACCAAAGATTAATAAATCCTCGACGTCCTCCACGGAGAAAGGCACCAAGCATGCAACACGCCAAGACCCCCAGGAGTCGAGGACATAGCCCGCAGGATACGTTCCCTCTGGGCAGGTAGGATCCCCCGGTCCTGACCTTCTTGTAGAAAAAATGGTGTCAACAGTGTTCAGAGGCCAGTTGATCAATTCCATAGTTAATCCAATAGTAGTCCAATAGATCCAGAATCCAATCTAGTTTTGAGGAATTCACCGTCTGGTGAGTAGGGACTTGAAGGTTAAAGGCAGAGGCAGAGAGATAAGGGAGAGTGGAGGAGATGCGACCGCCCTCGTCGGAGTCCCAAGCTAATACTTTCATATCAATGTGTACTTTCATATCAATGTGACAATAGACTGTGAGACTCTGCTTTGTTTTTGTCTGTTGTCTACTGCATATGCCTGTATACAATTTAATTTCAATAAATTCAGGAGATGAGTGGGCGGGCCCTTCAGAGCTGACTGCCGAGTAGTGACGAGGGCATGCCCGCGGGCTCTCTCTCCTGATCAGGAAAGAAATTCAGTGTTTCCTGTGTGGTCATTCGCTGTGATAATTTGAGTTGTCTTTTCCACCAGGTTCAACTCTGACATCCATTAATTATTTATTATACAGAAAACAAATGCACACAAACTGTGCTGGGATGCGAACAGCTTAATGCTAACTTTAACATTGAAAAGGCCATAGACATGCTAACGCGTTAGCATCGGTCCTGTTTTTAAGTTGTAAAATACATCTATCAACTGTTTTAGAAGACCATAACAGGTCAGTTTAATATAAAAAAGGTAATTTTTACTCACAGACATATGCTCTTTAGGGTTTTAGTGGGGGAAAATTAAGATAAAGTGAAATAATACAACAAACGATCGAAGCAGTGAGTCGGATCAATGCTTCACTGGTTCAAAGCAAAGCCACACCCCACTCTACTTGGGGAGTGTCTGCCAATGTTCTCACGAAGACAGGGAGGAGAAAGACCGTGGCTCATGGCAAGCAACAGAGCGGAGAGGAAGAAAAATTCACACAGTCCCTTCCTCCGCAGTGAGGACCCATCCACACAGACATTGCTGCTTTGATTAGCTCAGAATGGGATGTCGCTTTGACAGTGAGACTATCATATTTCAGCCCCAAAACACACATGACACCACGTGCGCAAGCGTATATGTGGTTAAATTTTCCAAATGACGGAAATCCATCGTGGTGATAGAGAACTTTAACCCATGCCGTAAATAAGCCATGTGTTTGATTGTGGGAGGAAACTGGATGAAATCCACATAGCCACGCAGAAAGGGCCCAGTGGGAAGCGATGACCCCATGACTTTCTTACTGTAAGGCAATAGTGCTAACCACTAAGCCACCATGCTGCCACATAGTATCACATAATTATGTATGCTGTACAAATTCTTACTTTGCAACAGCAATCTTTTCTAAACAGCCCCTTTGACACTGCTAAGATTTTCATGTATGCCCACTTTTTTCCTTTAATTTTCCTAGGAAGTAGTTCTGATGTTACCAAGCTCCAGCTGCATCATGGGATAACAGAGTGTAGTCCTTTTATGCACTCCAGAGGTAGTTGATCATCCAAGTGCAATTCGCTTACTACTGGGGCTGCAGCTATCGATTATTTTAGTAGTCGAGTATTCTATCAATTATTCTGGTGATTAATCAAGTAATCGGTTAAAAAATACTTTTGTGTTTTTAAACAACATCAATAGTCCAGGGCTCTCCCTAAGCCTAATTGTTTTCTCCCTAATTGTTTGTCTCTGCACCAAAATCTTAGTAAATCTGAAGAGACGCACATCCAAGATGTGCAAAAAAAGGCGCGCCAAAATCTTAGTAAATCTGAAGAGACGCACATCCAAGATGTGCGAAAAAAAGGCGTGCTGGATCAAAAAACAGGCAAATATCAAAGCAAAAATCTGCACAACCTGAGTGTTCCCATGCAAAAAGCTTTATTTGGACACAAACAGCAAAATAGCTGCGCCAAAATCTTGACATTTTGCTGAAATGGCGACGGGATGTGGTTTCTATTTTGTTTGTTCCCAACTTGTAAAATTTAACCATTTTTAAAAAATCATTATTTTATTTAAGTTACCATATTTGTGAAGCATTGTGTGTTGCCCAAAAAAGTGAAAATTAAAAAGTGAAACACTCGGTGCGAGTCAGCAAAGCACAGAAGAAAGAGTGGACTTTTGCTGAGAGGATCTTTCAGAAGCTGTTTGTCATTGAAGCCGGGGACGGAGCTGTGACTTGCACAGCCTCTCACACCGGGCAGAGAGAGAGACAGCACTGACTACCCAGTCAATAATCACTCCCCACATCGAGCGGACCATGTGTTTTTTAAAAATAGACAAACACACAGCTTCGCTTTAAATGTGCAGTCAGTCTATTTCAGATGATCAGCTTGGACCCTCTTTATCTTAAAAGGCTTAATTTTACTCTGTGTGTCACATTGGAAAGCGGTAGCTTTAGGTGCTAATTTGATTATCGTTTACAGGGCTTATGGCACCCTGCTCAGAGTGCCACTCTCACTGGACCGACATCTCTGCTATTATGAACTGTGGGATAGCTCGCGCCCACAGATTGAGCTTGCTGGACTACTTTTGCCACCCTTCTCAGCGTGCCGCTCTCGGAGCGACAACATGCAGACCAAGATAGATCTCTTTCACTGCAACTTCATGTTCTGACTTTAACGCAAAGTTAACACCCAAGTCTTTCATCGCCAACTGTAAATGGTAATCATAACATTCCAATCGTATCTTTCTGAACTCTTCCACAACAAATTCCATTGTGTCAATGTTTACAATGTGCTTGAGCAGGTGAAATTGCTCACACACTTTAAGTTTCTCAAATATTTATTACAGCCACTCTTCAAACTTCAGTTATCTTTATAATTTTATTACTGGTAAATTTTAGAATTAATTTAGATGAGATATACTCATTATCTCACAGGTAGGGCTGTGCATTTAACCGAATTTCGATCGTGATATCAATATTTGTATCAAACGATCTCCAAACTCGTATAATCGAGTGAAACTATTTAAGGGCCTTTCATCAGACCAATCCATCAACGTGTCCCAAGACGCATGACGTCAGACGCATCGCTTCGGAAGCGGCAAGGGGGCAGAGATTGCGGCTACGTCACACTCTGGCTGTTTCCACAACCAGGAAAAAGTTCAGCGATTGCCTTCTTGAATTTGCATCGCCTGAACCACAAAAAAGCTTTAAAAACAGCAGTAGAACGATTCTCCCATCACCCTGCTGGGAGAAGCATTTTTCAGCTACTTTTCGGAGTGACGCCGACCGAGGGATCGATTGAACCGCGACAGCGGGCCGACCCGCACGGAGAAGCCGGCCTACAGGCATCATTCCTGGGCAGAGCAAGGCAGGCAGCCGGGGTGATGGAGCAAACCCACTCATTCTGAAAGCTCCCACTTTTTGGATATATGCAAAGTCCCAGTTTGCCCAACGGAGTTTAGTTCTGCAGCTTTATCGAGGTGAGAATAATGTAAAAATAAAACGTGACGTTTACTGAACTGCAGTGCTGTGAATGATCAGCTAACGTTAGCTTATAGCCTTTTAGCACAGTTGATCTGAGTGAACGCTTTAATTTGTAAATGGTTCAGTCTTTTTTATTTTTACCAAATAAAGTTACAGCTTTTTTCAGACACCACAAAAGCTTAACTTTAAATAACTTATTTCTTCGGGCATTTTTTTCCATCGTTTTTCCCCATTTTTTTCCCCTTCTTTATATATAAACTGTTTAGTGTTTCTTTATATTTAAAGAAACAGAATAACTAACACAGAATACCCAAAACCTGGCTAGAAGTTCAGCTAGAAGTTTTTTTTTCTGGGGAGGTTACAGCACCACACACAGGCCTGGCATATGTACTACAATGTTAAATGAAGCTTCGAGGCACAGAATTTGCCTCGAACATTATTTTTGTAATCGAATTATTCAAGTTACTCAACTAATCGTTTCGGCACTACTTACTAAAAAAACATACAGAGTATTTGATACCCTACAGATTGTGTGTACTGCCATTTGCCTACCATATAGAGGGTTTTCAATCACGTGACCGATTTGCTACAGGACAGGTGCCGTCTCCATTCTGGATTACAAGGAGGCTGGCGCGTGATAGAAAAATGGAGAGAATGTAAAGTTATTACGATGCTTTAACTTCTCGAGATAAAGCTATTTATCGTGATAGATGTGTAGCAGTTGGTTTAGTGGATCTGTATCTTGTACCAGATAGTGAATTTAGTGGTGATGTAACAAACTGGCCAACAGTGTCACACTGCGATATCGTGAACTAGGAAGCTGCCGACCTCCTTCACGCAGAGCATCACGGCGGAGCTCTGAAAGCGGAGGTCGTCTTGAAGTCCTGAGCGATTTCTCTCACCAGGTGCTAGAAGGGCAGCTTGCGGATCAGCAGCTCGGTGCTGGAGGACCACAATGTAAATAAACATTCGTATTGGAAGCGTTCTTGTGTTATCCTCAGCAGTGTTTTTATGTATTCTTATATAATTTTATTGCCGAATAAAATAAAATAAAATTCTGGGAGCAGTGGATTTCTGTTAGCGGCGGATCGCTCTCAGCGCCACGGTTGCCGTGAGGCTTCTTCACACCGACGTTAAAGCTCTGCAAGTGTTCGCCAAATGCACGTAGCGTATCACAGCGGCCACCGCGTCGTAATCCAGCATGGCCGCGGGACACAAAATGACGTGACCGAAACGTCACATGAAAACCCTCTATAGCCGAACACAACAGTATGAGCGTCTGGATGCACCATTCTGTTAATAAACTGGAGGGAATGGACTCCTCTGTCTATTCATTCAGTGTATTTTACAGGGTAATGCCGAGGCTTTTTTTCAAGTCCCAGAAATCTGAAATATCTTAAATGTATTCTGACAAGTCATAAGTGGATTTCTGCTGTCTGCATTGGGAAAGCTGTTCTTTCTATGACGTTTTGAGGCAGAAACTCCTCCCCCTTCCAGTGTTATGTAACATTTCACTTCGACTGCGGCCCCTCTCCTTCACACAGTTCCTCCCCTAACGCTCGTAAAACACACACACACACACACACACACACACACACACACACACACACACACACACACACACACACACACACACACACACACACACACACACACACACACAACCAGCTGAAATCAGTCACAACAGAATAGTTACCAGAGTGAGAACCAGACAGAGCGTCCGACAATAATCTTTGTCACGTCCTTTCACAACCAAACGATTTTTATCAGCTCTCCTACTGTGTGTAGAGGGGAAAAAATGACTTACCTCCAAATGCAACGCGGAGAATTATTTTAAATCGAAGATCGTACGCTTCATGATACCCAGTTTAAAAACACCTAGCATAAGCAGAGCCACCGCAATACCGGAAATGACACCATCAAGTACAACAGAAAAAAGGAAAAAACATCCGCTTATTTTCAAATTAAAACACACTGCTAGTAATGATACACAACGACAACAATAATAATATTAACGTTTTTGGAATAACAACGATTGGTCCGACGTCATTAATTAAAATTTATCATCCCATTTATTTTATATTCCATAGTACTTGCATAAAGGTTTTACCGCCCACTAAATTAAGTCTATTTTGAAACTTCATAAAATTGTATGGGCGTGTTTTACGAAGTGCATCCGACGTGACCAAAAGACATTGCAAAGTAGGGATTTTTTTTCTCATTGACGACGTCAGACAGAAAACCACTGCCCCAAGTAATTTTTAGGATATAAACGTCAGTGCTTCTCTGTCTATATTCATCCACAGACATACAGTTTTTGTTTTTTTTGGATCGTCAAATTTATTTTGTTCACATTTAAAATTTATTTTAACCTCTGCTCAAGTCACAAATCACATTATCTATCTATTTATCTGTCTGTCTGTCTATCTGTCTATCTTTTTAATCTAACTGTCACGCACTGACAGCCGGGATGTAGCCAGAAAATTTTCATGCGTTAAGTATTTCAGTGTAGTAAATACAACCTCAGATCAGAAATGGAACACTAAGGAAAACGAAATAACAGTAATAATGATAATAACAATAACAAAAATCCTGCTGACATTGGATTCTTACATTTATTTTGACTTTGATTTAGACATTTACTTAGACATATATATATATATATTAGGGGTCAACTGATATGGCTTTTTAAAGTGTAGGTGACACCAAAAACAATGTGCGCAAATAATCACTAAAAATGATGAAATATTGATATTTTTAAAAATCGTGAATATTAAAAGTCAATGATAAGTGTGCGGCTGAAAGATAAACAACAGCTGTCAGATGCCTGCACTCTATTTCAGCCCTCAGCATTGGCCATATTGTTGTGACATCATCTGGAGAATGGGGGCAGCTGATTCAAACCCAAATCAATTGTAAAGATGTCAGAGGTGAAGCTGTTTTCAGATGATTCTTTTTCCAGTGTGGAGCTTTTTTTGTGAAGTCCAGTCTAAAGGTTATTCTGAAGATGTCTCTAAAGAAGCTGTGGGGGATACAGCCTTATCATTTTGAGCCTTATTTAGATGACAGTGAGGGAGACAATCCTTAGAGGAACAGCACACTGAAGACAATGCCTTTAGAACACAGAATGGCGAATATAAACAAAAATATATGCATAAATTGTGCAAATCATTATACTTAGATTTGTAAAATAACTTTTGGAGGAAATAAAGAAGAAGACTTGGCAGGACTCAGGAGATGGCAGTGTGTTAAAAAGTATTTGCTTTTGCAAACTCTGTAATTGTAGATTTTTCTATATATCCAAACTTTCTTATTCCACCATAAAAAATGTAAGATTTTTTGTGTTTGTTTTCAATTGTATTCCACATTGCACCTATATTGTTGTACTCAGTACTATTGCACTCCAGTAACATAACTCAACTGATTACATTCTGTAACACTATGACAGTCTTAGAAATGTATGCTCACTGTTGTCTATATGTTGTGTTGATTGTTGTTCTGTTACTGATATTATTTGCATTTTATGTCCTAGTGATGTCTCATGTCCAGTTTATATTTAGTTGTATGTCTAATTTAGCCTCTGTTACTGCACATTTGGAGTTTGGGGAAATGCAATTTCAGTCTTCTGTGTAACGTACTGTTGCATGGCTTGATTGACAATCAAGTTCACTTTGACTTTGTATTTCTATCACTGAAAAGAAGAACAAACTTGTATTCTCTAAAATTGCAGCAAACCACAAGTGAATTAATCTGCTTTAGTCTTTTTGAAATAAATTTGTAATTTTATAATGGTTAAAAAGTTGCACATTTTATTCATACGTATGTATTAAGAAAAAATTGATTTTTTTGCAGGCTTATTCAGGCAGATATCAGTGAAATAAAATGTCCTCTTTCATCCAGGAAGATTGAACTCATCTGACTGACCAAATCCCCTTCAAACATGGCCAAACATATTACACTCAAAAATAAAACAAACATTAGTTAAAAGATAAATTTATACACCAGAATGCATCCTTTGTGTGGTAGTGTGGAGTGTGCATGCCCTCCCCTACCTGTGTTTGGAAGTTCCTGGTTGTGCGCAACCGGGTTCTGATTGTGTTTGATGTGAGCCACGGATATAAATTCAGCGTTGTTTTGTAGCTTCGATCTTCTTTTGCTTCCTGGTCTCTCCCGTGAGGCAGCATTGGAGTGGCTTTACATGCTGTGGTGACTGCGTGCGTTCATCTTTTTCCTTCCTCTCTGGAGCTTTGGGTGGCTCTTTATTAGTGGCTTGGAGTGCTGCTTTACTCCGAGCACCACAGCGGCTTACAGCTGCTGCTGTTCGCGGGCGTGTTTGGGCCACCAGCGTCTGATTTGGGCGTGGCACTTTGTGCACTTTTACGCACGTTGTCTGGAGGCTGGGAGTGCGGCTCCACTGGGGTCTTGAGCAGACCGGTGCGTCTTCTTACAGCGGGACCAGGCTGCACCTCCCGCGGTGGCTGCGGGGGACAGCTGCGTCGGCTTGATCATTTAGATGCTGGCCACGCCTTGCGTAACTCCTCCTGTTGCTGATCTCCTGGATCCTGGGCATTAGATGACCAAGCCGGATTTTATGAATAGTCCGGTAACAATTTTGACTTTGTATGGACATCGTGGGGGTTACAAAACCAGAGGTGGGCGAAAAAAAAAAGAAATAATATATCGCGTGCTGGCTTTGTGATTCATATTTATCCCATACCTGTATTTATTTTATTGTGTTGTTTTTTTTTATTATCGCCCTAATTGTTTAATGCGTTTTTAACTGTAATATATTGGTGTTTGGTTTATTTGCATGTTTTCTTTTTTTGTGGGTGTGAGTTTTGTAATTTTATTGAGTTTGTTTTGTTTTGTTTTTTCCACTTACAATGTGGTAAATGGGGTGATTTTAACCAATCAAGGTTGGGAATAAATAAAGGTATTTTTTTTTATAGTTAATTCTTTTTGGTCTCTGCTCCCCTTAATTCAAAAAGCTAAAAACGAACCTGTGTCTGCCTTGTGCAGGGTCCTAGGCCTATCCTAGGTGCTGTTGTCAGCAACTTTGTCAATCTGTTGATATTAGACCTCCAACCTGAGTGCTATATACGAGGTCTATTAGAAAAGTATCCAACCTTATTATTTTTTTCAAAAACCATATGGATTTGAATCACGTGTGATTACATCAGACATGCTTGAACCCTCGTGGGCATGCCAGAGTTTTTTCACGCCTGTCGGTTAGTGAGGAGTCGCCCACCCTCTCGTCGATTTTTTTTTCATTGTTTAGGAATGGCTCATAGACTGCTGCTTTGTTTGATCAAAATTTTTTCAAAACTGTAAGGCACAACTGAGTGGACACCATTTGATAAATTCAGCTGGTTTTCGGTAAAAGTTTTAACGGCTGATAAGAGATTTTGGTCTGGTAGTGTCGCCGTAAGGACGGCCCACGGCGCCTGACGGCGATCTGCGCTTCGAGGCGGCAGCGTCTCGCCGTTTCAAGTTGAAAACTTCCACATTTCAGGCTCTGTTGACCCAGTAAGTCGTCAGAGAACAGAGAACTTTCAGAAGAAGTCGGCATGAGGAGTTTATTCGGACATTCCATTGTTAACGGACATTTTGTAATGAAAGAACGTGCGGGCAGAGTCGCATGTCGGGCCGGACCCGACCGCGGGGGTCGCGGCATGAAAAACACCTCCGTTGGAAACCTTAATGGGCAAGTTGGAACATGCCCAAGCTGTTAAACAATTTCTCAGTTACTCACTTGTTGAAAGCTATCAAAAGCCGCCTGAATTTTACAAATGGTTTTCAACACGGAGGTGTTTTTCCTGTTGCAGCGCACACAGATTTGCCGAGTCATCACGGAAACGACTCAGCGAATTTGCGCGCACGTCTTTCATTAAAAAATGTCCTTAAACAGTGCAATGTCTGCATAAAGTCCTCATGCCGGCCTCTTCTGAATCTTCTCTGTTCTCTCACGACGTCCTGGGTGAATTAAGCCTTAAATTAGGATGTTTTCAGGTTGAAACAGGCCGACGACGGAGCCTGGAAGCACTGCACGACGTCCTGCTCCGTGGGAAGTCCTTACAGCGACAGAAACACCCCATAATCTCTCATCAGCCGTTAAACGTTTCACCAAAAAACAGCTTAATTTCTCGAATAGTGTCCACTCGGATATTCGTCACAGGTCCAGAAAATTTTTTGATAAAGCAACGCACGCCGTCTCGAGCAGCGTGTGAAACAAAGGAATTCAGCCGAGAGGGCGGGACCACATCTCACTCAAGGCCTGCCCACAGGGAAATGACGTCACCGACACACATGAAAAAACTCACGCATGCACACGAGGGTTCAAGCATGATTGGTGTAATCGCACGTCATTCAAATCCATATAGTTAAAAAAAAATAAAAGGGTCGGTTTATTATCTAATAGACCTCGTATTGCTGTCCCACCCTCCTGCCCAATTTGGGAATGAATGTTATGACGTGGTTCAACCTGCAGCAGCTCCAGTGAACTCCCATTTTACCTTATATGACTCACTAATAGTGGGGTCACAAAAACTTGTGAACAAATGGATATCACAATGGTGTGTTTGTAGGTGTTCCTGTGGTTGTTGCGAGGCCATGCTCAATGTCCTGGAGAGTGTATGCTGTGGGGAACAGGATAAGGTGGTCCAGCTGAGGAGCAGTGCATCACAGAACACCTGGGATTCCAAACAGTCTGCTTAAACTTGGAAGTCCTGTGGGCGGCTAACTTCACTTACAGACAGAATTACAGAGTTAGATTACAGAATTAACGGAAACTCCAAATTTCTAATGTGTAGTCAAACCAGGTCTAAATCATGTATACCTTGGATCACACCTGGGAGTCAGAACCCTTTTTCAAGTTGGGGGAGCAATATTGAGTTGGGGGGTCTGGGGGACCAAATTTCACCATTTTCTAGAAAAATGGTGCAACTTGGTGCATTCCAGTGCATTTTAACATACATATACCCCAGTGTTAACTTGACTACAAATTAGCATTAGGGTTAGGGATATAAGATCTATAGTCACAGCAAAATATCTCATTTAACACAATTTTCCAAAATAAGTAATTAAATAAAAGTTAGTGTAATTCATGCCTTAACAGTGTGCAATTACAATATTCTACAATCAAAACATTAAAGAACAGATTACCCATCTTATAGTAAATGTCATTCAGTAAACTCAGTCCATATTAATAACAAACAGACTTTCAGAATATTACTTCCTTAACCTACAACTTGTAGGTTAAGGAATTACTGTACTGTCTTATGAGGTAAAATAAAATGTCATAATAAAAATGACATTTTATAACCCTGTATTTGAAAAAAGAGGGTAATTCCTGTTATTACTTAACAATATTATACTGAATAAATCAATGAAATATATTTTTGTTTGTTAAAAAATAAGGATAAAGGTTCATTCATATTATATACTCTCTACATACATACCATAATAGTCCTATTCTTATTCTGTATACTTTGTCATTCTCTGTAATATTGTATAGTTTGTATAGTCATCTTCTGTCTGTCCCTCAGTTCCTGCGACTACAAAGACACAACATTTATTAGGTAATCCTAATATCAGCTCAACAAAAAACAAATACACAAAACAGGAAAAAAAATGTTGTAAAGGTTACTAAAATTCAATTACATTTTACTTAAATCCTTTGCTTGTAAAGTGGCTCCATAAGCTCACCTTCACTAACATCCTCATTGTTGCTTGTGATCTTTTATGGTTTTGTGTTTTAACTGTGTTTTTAAATTTTTAATTCAGTTTTCTCTGTTTTTATTGTGCTGTGTGAAGTGCCTTGAGGTGAACTCATCACAAATTGGCGCTATATAAATGAATAAATTTGATTTGATTTCATAAGATGAGGGACCAACATCTGGACCAGCAGCTTCTGCTTTGTCTGAAACTAAAGGCCATGAGGTTCATAATGTTAATATTACATTCTGATAATACATTTTTTATTGTAAAAAATTTAACTTATTTGTGTGCATGTGTTTTTGTAGGCAGGTGCGTGTGCAGCTGGACTGTGGTCATATTATATCCCACAGAAGATAGGCAGGCTAATGCATGTTTTTCTGTCCTTGTAATAAACAGACTTTTCCAAATCTGCACATATATAATGAAAGGGACAGTGCTAAATCCACACAGTTATTTTTAGTATTTGCGTAATTAATTTGCCATAAATGCGCTAACAAGCAGTGGCAAGTCAGGGGAGATTGGGTCAAGACATTTGATTTTCTTGCAGCAGAAGCGAGCTGCCCTGCTCCTGTCCTGTGTGTTGTCACAGCAGCCGCCGCGCGGGGCTCTGTGTCCCCCTCCCTCCCTTTCTCTCTCCGGCGTGGACTGTGTGTCCTGTGGGGAGCGAGGAACCAAAACTGGCGTGGGTTTATCGTGTCTTTCCCTTTTAGACTGTGAAGTTTATGTGTTTATATGATATTAGCAAGTTTCCTGCATGCGCGTTAAGCTAGTTTTCAAGCTCACCTCTCTTCTCAAAGAATTTGGTTAGTAGCTATTTTCCCTCATTTAGCTTTCTTTCCCTGTCCTTTTTTTCTCTTCTTTTTTGAAATCCGGACTTTGATTTTTTTTTTTAGGAAAGACGTCTTATTTCAGCCAAAACACCTCATGCTGTCAGATCCCATTTGGGATGTGTGTGTGGCAGCGTGCCACCTGTGCACCTGGACTAAACCATTTTATAACTGTGCAGGGTTGGGAAGGGCCCACAGAAATCTTTCAGTATTATTGTTAGAGCAGAATTATGTTTTGCAACATTTATACATTCATTCTAATTATATTCTTTTACAACACAAATTGTATGGACATTAATAACATGCAACAATCAATTTCAGTTTTATTTATATAGCGCCAAATCACAACAAACAGTTGCCCCAAGGTGCTTTATATTGTAAGGCAAGGCCATACAATAATTACATCAAAACGACCCCCTATGAGCAAGCACTTGGCGACAGTGGGAAGGAAACACAAAAATGCATTTAATGCCAGTTTTTTGTGGGGCTCCCCCATGCTCTGGGACCTGGGTACATAGTACCCTTTACCCCCCAGTCAGACGCCCCTGACTGGGTAATGGCCACTAGCACAAAAATTACACAATTTTATATGAAACATGGAAATGTGTTATGTTTGTTAGGACAATAATGTAATTGACATATTACAGTGTTATGAATGTCTTGTCTCAAAACTACTGTCCGTTCTACACACTTTGTTTAACATCCATCAGATGCTGACATACATTATACTATGGAACAAAACTACTTTGGTCACAGTGGTCCACAAGTTTATGGGAGGCAAAATACTGCAGATGTATGGAACCACATCTACACAGCTGGAAACCGAGACTTGCACTCTAATTGCCTCCTGTTAATCTGGCCTTTCAAAGTTGCTGGTCAGTGGCCGTCTCTTGGGCTGCTCATCAATCTTGTCATCTCCTGTGTGGTCATCACGACAGAGGGCCTCCACGATCTCCATCAAATCACCAATATACTCTATGCAAACAACAGATCAAGAATCATTTAATGAAGTCGCCATATCTACCGTAGATACTGGTGTACAAGTCGACCTTGCATATGGATCAAGATCAATTTTCTGTCGAAATTTCCTAAGAAGTGCCTCACTCAAATATTGGTCAAAGCAAATCTGCCTCGATTCTGTCAAAACTTTGCCAAGCATTTAAAAAGAACCGAGTTGGACTTTGTAAAGAAAGCAAGTCCAAGCAAATCCAGATTACAAATTTAGGTAATCTGTATCAAAGTTAAGCAGGCTGGATCAAAAATCAACAATCATATTGTTTTGAATGCTGTTGGGATGCCTTATTGAATGTGGTCAGATGGCACTTCAACTGCTGTTCTATTTGTTTCCACCTCGAACACACCTTGAGAAGTAGCTGCCACGCTGTCTGGGATGAGTACAGTCAGGTCCATAAGTATTTTGCACAACAATCAGTTTTGTAATTTTAACTGTGCACCACAACAATGAAATTAAATACCATATTCACTTCATTAAATGCCCCAGGGGCCTGCAACTTTCGTGAAGGGGAGGGAGGGAGCGCATTTATTGACAATCGTTTGCGTGCATGTTGTAGGATGGCCTCGATTTGCCTTAATTAAATAAATACATTAATGCTGTCTCAACAAAAACCTGAGTTTTGAACTAAGGACAGAGACCGTGTTTCCACTCCCAGTTTCCCTGTTGTTTTACTTATGTGATCTCAGATCTTAGGTATAGTTATTTACTGCTGAATGATTCTGCTGTCTTTCTCTCTGTTCAAGGCACTCATGACATTGTGCAAGGCTGACAGCTGCACACCATAGGGCACTGGATTGACAATGAGATGCCCTAGCTGTAGATGATGCAGCACACTGCAGTCTGCTTTTGGAATGTACTCCTACATGATGAAGTGATAGATGGACGCTAGCCCGGCATTCCAGGGCGCTGGATGATCCCCTGCCAATGACTGCGTTCTCATCTCAGTAACGCACTTTGTTTTGATGATCCTTTGGTTTTTCTGTTTATTGCTTCTTCATCTTGGTAAAAACTGTGTAAAAAGCTGTTAGAATGGCCTAAGCCAGTGGTGTGCAAAGTATTTCAGAAAAGGGCCAAGAGGGTGCAGGTTTTCTTTGCAGCCATTGACTCCTGCAGGTAATTTCACTGATGAACTCATCCCATCTGCTCAAAGTGATGTTAAATCACTTTATGTGAAATCACCTGCTGGAGTCAGTGGCTGCAAAGAAAACCTTTGCCTAAACGTGGCCTAAGCAGTGGGTCAATTTTTGAGTCTGTTCTGCCTGAGGTATCTTCCTCAATATCATCAGAGGGAGTGTTTCCTGAACACTGTTGCCTGTGTGCTTGCTCTAGGGGTTAGTAAGGTTAGACCTTACTCGTACCTTGAGGCAGCTTTGTTGTAATTTGGCACTGTATAAATGAAATAAATTGAAAAATCGTCCTTATTGTCGCTGTTGTTAAATATGTTGGAAAGGGTTTAAGGCACCAATAATCTTTGGTATATGGCTGTTCTTCGTTATCAAAGATTAAAGGTAGTAGAATTTTTTTGCCTTTTTGATTTTCAACCATTTTCAGAGCCTTGTGAAGGAAAATGGGTACAATATATACAAAATCTGACAAGATTTTTTTTAATTCTACAGGAAAAGTTAGCCCTAGACACATACTTTCAAAGCTGTGCATGCCATTTAATTGGAGATATTCATGCTGGAAAGTGCACAGAGAGCCTCATCTGGTAAAATTCAAATAATTAAGTGAAATTTCCAGGGGCTGTGCCTTCAACACTATTTGAGATATAGACCTAAAATTTTTTTTGTTTTACATATCTCTGGTATAGGACCACCTGTGAATTTTTTCATTAGACTCTGAGAGGGTGACCTGGGAGCTGCCGGGTGACTTGAGATGGACTGACCCTACCGCTGCACTGGAAAGAGCCTGGCGCGGCTGCTGTATGACAGCAGTAATGTGCATGTTTGTATTCTTGCTGGCGATGATCTTCTATGGCTACTGAGGCTTTCTTCAGTAGTCCACACAATTTGACTTTCTGGAAAGCATCCTCTTCCCAGGTATCATGTGAGATGCCTGTTCCCTTCATGTGGTGCTTTAAAACATCTTTGTACCGCAGCTTTTGTCCTCCTTGGCTCCTTTTGCCTTGTTGTAGTTCTGAATAGAACACAGTTTTTGGCAGTCTACTGTTGGGCATCCGACATACATGCACTGCCCAGCGAAGCTGTGACACAGTTATAAGGGCTTCAACACTGACTGCATGTGCAAGTCACAGTACCTCAACATCTGGATGTGATGTTGCCATTTGATCTTGAGGATGGAACGTAGATGGTGAAGCTGAACTCTTGTCAGTGCCTTGATGTGTCTGCGGTAAAGAGTCACACACTTGATAGAGTAGAGCAGGCAAGGGACAACTGCAACTGAGTAGACCTTCACTTTAGTTTTTGTACTAATATGGTGAGAGCTCCAGAGTCTTCTTTATAGCATGCCATATGCCTTCGATGCAGACAGAATCCTTCTTTCCACTTCCAAATCTAAAGAGTTTGTGTTGGTAACAGTACTGCCCAGGTAGCTAAAACACTTGGTTGCCTTCAGTGGATTATCAAGGACTGTAATCGTCTCTGGTAACTCATTGGACCTTGGAGGAGGTTGATAGAGTACCTCGGTTTTGCAGATGTTGATTTTCAATCTGAACATATCAGCTGCAGAAGAGAAACGATCCACAATCTGCTGCATATATCAGCTTGATTACTGGCTACAGTCTTCAGCATAAAGCAGTTACCTGACACACAACTCTTGTGTTTTAGTATGGGCGCTGGGCAAGGTTGAAAAGTTTGCCATCTGTTCTTGTATGGATAAACATACCCTTGTTGAGCCCCTCATTCATAATGTCCAGCACGGATGTGAGGTAAAGGGAGAAAACATCCCTACAGATCCCTGCTTCACACCATGGTTAACCAAAAAGGCATCACTGGGTTCACCGCCGACTGAGACTTGTGCCTTCATTCCATCATGGAATTGTTTGATGATATTAACAAGCTTGTAAGGGCATCCATAGACTTCAAGGACCTTCCATAGAGTTGTGTGGTTCATGGTGCTGAAAGCCTTTGTGAAATCAACAAAGACTACAATACAATGGCTGATGTTGCTCTGCCGCCTTCTCTTGGAGCTGCCACAGGGTAAATATCATATCGGAGGTGGAACAGCCAGTCCAGAATCCACAATGAGATTCAGGGAGAACTTCTTCTGTAATGATTTTCAATCTATTCAACACAATCTTGGCAACAACTTTGCTAGCTGTGGCCAACAATGATATATCACGGTGGTTTCCACACTCTGCGTGATCACCCTTTCTCTTATAGATGGTTATATTCAAAGCATCTCGATAGTCTTGGGGCACATTACCAGATTGTAGGTGTCAGGGTCAAACACCTTTAGACACCAAAGAAATGAATGGACACGGGACGCAATGTGGGACCTCAAAGTCCCACATCAGTGGGATCTTTGACCCAAAGTGTTTCAGGGAGGTCTGCAAGATCAGCCTCTTCCTCTGCTGTTAGCAGAGTACCAGCCGTTTCTGGTCAGGATATGTCGAGGTCATGAACAGCAGGGTGTGCACTGGTGAGCAGCCCCAAAGATTTGCAGTAAATTTCTATGGAGGGGCTAAACTCCCAGCCTTCCTCATCTCGGGCCTGATAATCAGAAGCACACACAGCTCGGGTCACAAATTGACCTACATCTTTCCACTGCAGAGTCTGAGGCTTACACAATGACACGTGAGGGCTCCACGGCATGAAAAACAATGGGTTAACTTCAGGAGGTAACATAGCGTCAGTACCCTCAGTGGACTTCCTGTCTGTGTACAAATAAGGAATGCGGAGGGCAGCTGGGTCATGTGACATCAATTTCTCTTGATAAGCACAATCAGGCTGCTTTGTGATGCACATGGTAACTAGTAACTTTTCAGCCACCATAACGTCTTCTGGTTGTTGCAGTGTGACTTGAGCCATCGTTAACAATTTGTTGGTGACCTCAAAAAATGGGTTTTGTGTTAAATCAAGCGAATAATAAACTCTATGGTTATCAGTTTCTAGATGAGCATGAAGAACGTTATGTGGGTTGATCCTGACTGCTTTCATGCCCTTTGATGTAGGAACAACAGCAATATGGAGGAGCTTCATTAAATCTCTCCCCAGCAAGTTAACAGGACAGTCTGGTGAGAGAACCACTGAAGCTTGAACATTATCACCACTCTCAGGAACAGTGACACAAATTGGTTTGGATAATCTTCATTGTTCAGTAGAACCATTAGCCGATTTAACCCAAATTGTTCCATTTGATACTTGGACCTGAGGCACTGCTGTTTTAAGAACAGTCCTGCATGCACCTGAATCACAGAGAAACTCAACTACTTTACCATTCAATTTCAAAAAGATGTTTGGTTTTTCCTCCAATAAGTTCAACACATTCCAAGCGGCAAAAACATCCACCCAAATTTCCGGCAATGTGGACACAGCATCTAGTCACTTTGATTTGTTGTAATCATCATGGCATGATGGTGCAGAGGGTTTGGGGCCATGGTGTCCTATGTAACCTTGTTGTTCTCCATCATTATAAGGACAGTCTCTGGCAAATCCAGCACGCATCTGGATTCAGTCTGCCTCAATTCATTTTTCCACCATGGAAACCTCCCCGGCCATGCCCTCGGTCGCGGTAGTGACCTTGGGTACGGTTCCCCCACTGGAAAAACACTTCTCCGCCTGTAAATGGAGCATCGTTGGTCCAGAACACATTAGCGCCAGATTTATTTTTGATATTTTTCTTTGATTCAATCACTTTAGAAGCATGTCTGGCCCATTGCATAACTGAGGCAACAGATGCCGTATCAAATTCAACCATATGTTTCCTTATCAAGGCACTTAAACCTGGTTGGAATCCATTAATGCCTGTTTTAATTGCTGTTGTACTGTTCTCTTCATGTGGCGACACAAATTAACAGCCAGCCAAACTCTGTTTAAGAAATGCAGAGTCAGGAATCATCTTAGTCTTGCCCTTTAATAAGATGCCGTTGATGATGCATCCATAAACCAGAGTGAAACTGTACAAAACATAAACAGAAATAGCAAACATTGCTTAATGACAAAGTAGCTTTAGCTCACTGCATACCATATTCATTTCTAATTAAAATATCTTATTTATTTATGCTGTATGTGAATGAAATGACAATGCACGTGCACTTTAAATGCAGCTTTAAATGTAGTCTGTTCCCATTTTACCATACGTGTCAAACTAACACGTCTTATAACAAAATATTGTCAAATATGGCTTAAATATGAGACAACAAACAAGAAAAAACTTACAGATGATGCTTTCACAAGCCTAAACAAATGGATGGCTGCAGAGGGGAACACATGTCTGCTCCTAGTTGTGCATGAGGATGAAAAGACAGCTGCATATGACAACTTCCTGTATTAACACGCAATTTCCTGCTCTAGCAAATAACCACTAGATGGTGCTAAAACGTTGTTTTATAGTTCTTATCTGCCAAGGGCAGGACACTCCCCACCTGGCATCTGTAAGATGTCATATCCACCTAACATTGTTGATTCACTCTTGGCAACAGGAGAACAATCTCTGTGATTGGTCTCAGGTATGTTTTGCAAGATCCATCTTTGGAAACCTTGATTTCTATCTTGCGAACTTTTCCATCTGGACTCTTGAGAACATCTGACACAAGGGCTATGGGCCATTCATTGCGGGCTGCTTGAGTATCTTTCATCAGAACAAGGTCTCCTTTGTGGATGTTAAGCTGTGCTGTTCTCTACTTGCGGCGGGTCTGCAAGGTGGAAAGATATTCACGTTTCCACCGATGCCAGAACTGGTCAGCAAGACTCTGAACCATCTTCCATCTCTGTCTGAAGCAGTCACCTCCAGAGAATGTTCCAGTTGGAGGGGGTAGTCCAACTTTTTGAGTAAGCAACAGGATCTGTCGACACAGGAGTTAGTGGTCTGGCATTGATTATTCCAGAGATTTCCGCCATAAAAGTGCAAAGATCCTCATAGGAGAGAGGTCTGAACTTGGCCTGCATCAACATGGAGTCCAGTATCCTCCGGGTAATCCCAATCATACATTCCCAGGCACCTCCCATGTGGGAGGCATGGGGCAGGTTGAACTCCCATGTGCAGGAGTTGTCTCTCAGGTATTTCAGCACCTTGGGGTCATTTGCCATTTTGTGGAGTCCCAGCTCTTTACTTGCTCCTACAAAATTGGTTCCGCAGTCGGAGCGTAACTGCTTTGCAGGTCCCCGGACAGCAAAGAACCGTCTGAGTGCATTAACGCAGCTTGAAGTGTTCATTGCCTCAATAACTTCGATATGGACTGCACGGGTGCTCATGCAAGAGAAAAGTATGGCCCATCGTTTACTGTCTGCATGTCCTCCTCTTGTTCTGCGAGCTGTGACTATGAACGGACCAAACACATCCAGGCCAACATAGGAGAATGGAGGAGATGTACTTAGACGTTCTTCTGGTAGGTTGGCCATAATCTGATGCTGACTTCTCCCACGAAGTTTCCTGTATATGAGACATTTGTGAAGAACACTGCTGATGCAACTTTTGCCACCAACCAGCCAGAAACCTGCAGAATGTACAGCTCCTTCAGTGAACAGGCGACCCTGATGCTTGACTTGGTTGTGGTAGTGTCGTATCAAAAGGATGGAGATGTGATGGCGACCTGGTAGGATGACTGGGTTCCTTTCTTTGCTGTTCAGTTGTGCATGGGCCAGACGACCACCGACTCTCATTAGTCCATTGTCATCAAGGACAGGATTCAGTGTGGCCAGAGGGCTATTCTTAGGAATACTTTTCCCTTCCATGAGTGCATTGTATTCCTCTGTGAAAACTGACTTCTGAACCGAGACGATGACTACCTTCTGGGCTTGGGCTAACTCATCTTGAGGTAGGGGTTCTGGGCATTGGTGCCAACCAGTGCACTTGGATTTGTCAGGTGGGGACTGAAAAGAACGAACAATGTGGATGAGTAAAGCAAGTCCATTCACCAAACTGTTCCATGTGGAGAACCGCTTAAAGCGTTCTGTGCCAAGTTGTTTGTTTTTTACAGTTGTAACAGATGTGATAACTTGGGCCTGGGGGCGAATCTCATTGTCGTTCTCTGGACTCACCAGTTGAAAGGTGGTAGGTGTCGTAAGGTCATGTGTCTTGTAGAGGAAAGCTGGTCCTGTCAACCAACTCGTGTCTCGAAGTCGAGAAGCAGGAACAGATCTGGAAGCGTGATCAGCCAGATTGAGCTCGGAAGTAATGTAATGCCATTGCTCTGGTCTTGTCGACTGTCTGATCCTCTGGATTCTGTTGTGTACATACACATAAAAGCGTCTGCTTTGGTTGTATATGTATCCAAGCACAACTTTACTATCGCAATAGAAGTGTACTTCATCTGGCTTGATATCCATTTCTTGCAGAATAAAATCTGACATCTCCACAGCTAGCACAGCTCCACACAACTCCAGTCTGGGTATAGTTGGTTCATTTTGAGGGGTCAGCTTTGCTTTTCCCAGGATGAAACCAACTTCACACTTTCCATCATCATAAAAGACTCTGAGGTATGCGACTGCACCTATGGCTTTAGTGGAGGCATCAGAAAAAAGACAGAGGTCTGTGCATTTTGCCTTTGAGAGGGTGTCTGAGGTATATGTTCGAGGAATATGAAGTCGTTGAAGATCATTGAGAGAGTTCCTCCATGTTTCCCACTCCTTGAGCTTTCCTTCTGGAAGTGGAGTGTCCCAATCGTCAACTTCTTTGGAGAGTTCTCTGAGCAGAAATCTCCCTTGTATTGTAACTGGGGCTGCAAAGCCGATTGGATCATAAAGACCATTCACTGTTGACAAGACTCCACACTTTGTGAATGGCTTGTTACCACTTGGTGTCTGGAAAGTAAATGTGTCTGTAGCGAACTCCCAGCAAAGGCCAAGGCTTCGCTGAATGAACACATTTCCATCTCCAAGGTCAAGGTCTTTAATGCCTTCGGCACAGTCTTCTGAAGGGAATGCTGACAACACAGTTGCACTGTTGGTAGCAATTTTATGCAACTTGAGATTTGACTCTGCAAGTGAAGCTTGCGTCCTTCTTAGTAGGCTGATGGCCACCTCTTCAGTAGGAAGTGATATAAGACCATCATCCACATAAAAGTCACACTCTATGAACTTACGCGTGTCTGTACCATATTCAGGTTCACCCTCTCTTGCTGCCCGTCGGAGCACGAAAATAGCTACTGCAGGAGAAGGGCTGTTTCCAAAGACGTGGACTCTCATCCTGTATTCCATGACGTCTTTGTCAAAGTCATTGTCACGGAACCACAAAAACCTCAGATAGTCTCTGTGGTCTTCCCTTACCATGAAATAGTGGAACATTTGCTGGATATCTGCTGTCACTGCTACTGATTCTCTTCTGAAATGGATCAGGACGCCCAAGAGGTTGTTGTTTAGATCAGGTCCTGTCAAGAGGACGCTGTTGAGAGAAAAACCTTGGTATTGTGCACTTGAGTCAAATACCACTCTGATTTGCTCAGGCTTTTTTGGGTGATAAACACCAAAGGTCGGCAGATACCAGCATTCTTGACCTTCAGCCAGAGGAGGTGCTGCTTCGGCGTGTTCATTCTCAAAAATCCTCTGAATAAAGTTGATGAACTGCTGCTTCATTTCTGGTTTCTTTTGTAGAGTGCGTCGCAATGAGAAGAGATGATTCAGAGCTTGCTCTCTGTTATTTGGTAGAGGAGGTCTTGGATGTCTAAAAGGGAGAGGAGCAACCCAACTGTTTGTTTCGTCTTGGAATATTTCCTTTTCCATGATATCCAAGAAGATTTCATCCTCTATAGAGACAGCAACTTTATGGTCATTCTCTGTCTGTTCAAACACGGTGTGTCCAATTTGATCTTCTGATTTTGTTGTCAAGCTGCCTTTCGGAATATGATGGAATCCATGTTGTTTTCCGTTTTGCATGCTTAACTTTTCTTTGACGTTGATGTGGCTTTCACAAGGTGTGAATGTTGAAGGCCTACCATTTTCCAAAATGGAGGTTCTGAAGCATTGCACTTTAGGAACATGACAACTGACCAAACACACATCGCCTACTATTACCCAGCCTAGATCCAACTTGAGGGCAAAGGGGGCATTGTGAGGTCCATTTACTCTCTTCCTCACTTTGCGCACTCTTAAGATGTCACGGCCTAGCAGCAACAGGATTTGAGCTATTTCATCCAGCTTTGGGATTTCTTTGGCAATTGGCTTGAGATGTGGATGGTGATAAGCAACCTCAGATGTGGGTATCTCAGATCGGTTGTCGGGTATCTCATTGCATTCTATCAGTACAGGAAGTGATAGACTGTCTCCACCATGCACAGGCTCTATCTGGTAACCCTCAGCTCTTCTGCCAGCTGTGTCTGTAATGCCTGCACAAGTCTTGAGTGAGTAGGGAGATGCGTCGCTGTTGATGTGAAAGTACTCAAAGAGCTCTGACTTTGCCAGTGATCTGTTGCTCTGATCATCTAGCATTGCGTACATTTTCACTGCATTCTCTCGTTTACCCTTGGGATAGACTTGGACCAAACATATCTTAGAACAGGACCTGGCAGTAAATCCTTTACCACAGACCTTTGTACATGCGCTGTTTACAGTTGGTACTGCAGATGAGGGGTCTTCCTCCCCACCATGACCTAAATTGGAGCTGTATGCTTGAGAGGTTGAAGGAGGTGGACCTGGGTGGAGGGCAGTGCAATGGCTTTCGCTGCCACACTCTGAACACTTGACTGGAGCATTGCAATTGCGTGCCAAATGGGAGTAAGATGCACAGCACTTAAAACAGATCCCATTGTCCTGTAAATAACCTTTCCGTTCCTCCAGTGATTTCATTCTGAAGCCTCGACATTTTTTCAGTGGGTGTGGCTTATTATGCAGAGGACAGTTTTTGTTTAGGTCATTGTCTTTTGGAAGTTGATCTGTGTCTGGGACCTTTTTGGGGGTGACATCTACTTTGCTGACAGTGATGGGTATTCTGCTGAATCTGGGCATAGCTTTGTCAGCTTTAACAGGGTTACTATTGGGAATGGTGAAGCTAGGGTCATTCCTTGCTTTGGCCTCATGACAGATAAAGTTGGTGAAATACCAAAACAGAGGGAAACAGTTTTGATTCTCTTCTTTGTACTTAGTACCGTGAGAAATCCATCTTTCTTGCAGGTAATGTGGCAACCGCTCAACTATGGGATTAATGCCTCTAGCTGTGTCCAAATATGCCAAACCTTGCAAGTATCCATCATCCTTTGCTGCTTGAAGCTCCATGAGAAGATCTCCAAGTTCTCTGAGCTTGACAAAGTCTCTGTTTGAGATTCTAGGAAAGGCATCCAGCTTCTTGAAAAGTGCATTTTCGATCATCTCTGGTGCACCATAGCACTCCGCTAGTCTATTCCAAGCCAATTTCACCGGGGCAACAGCATTGCTTTTGGGTCTATAGATGGCCTTCAACCCAGCAAACAGACTGCGATAGTTATAATGGTCAGCCATACACTGCAGTTCTTCAGCTTTCCTCAGCCACCATGCATTCTTAAGAGATCTCACTTCCCTCTGCACCTTGGTCTTGATTTCGGCAAGTGCTTTCTTGCTCCTCTCAGAGTTCTCCTGTAGGTGTTTAAAATGCTTACTTTTGTTCTCTTTTAGGAGTTTCTCGATTTCATCACCATGCTCCCAAAACCAGTCAGAAGTTTTCCTATGGGGATGACCTAGAGTTTCCTTATTTGCGGAGTACACTACATCCTACAGGGATCTCCAGTTCTGCTCTTCATCCTCATTTCTAGCCAGTTGAACATTCTCCAGTGCAACTTCTATCGCTCTTGTCAGCTCTTGACATCTATTGTGTTATGTGTCGACGCGGGTTGAAGAGCGGACCTGCGTCTGACGGAACCCAGCGCCAAAACAACCAGAAAGCGGTTCCAATAACAAAACAATTTATTTCCCCCCTTCTGTGCAATACAAAGTGTACAAATGTAAAATGCGTCTGTCTGGCGGAGTGAAGGACGGCGCGCTCTGCAGCGCCCAAAAGGATCGAAGCCCGGCGCTTCTGGACCCACGTTCACCTCCAAACACCCCCCAGGTGGACACGACAAACTGACTCTCTGATGTGTGCTGACAGCATGTGTCCCTCACCCGTCCTTCTTCACAGGCACGATGTGTCAAACCCAGGCGCGGTCCTCAGCGTCTCACAAACGAACATCACAAGGTCGAGTTCCCGGCAATTCTGCTTGAATCACACATGGCTTAAATGCAGAACGCCATCTCATTATCTGCTTCAGCTGAAAGTCTTTAAGGTTGCACGTGAGCACCATCCACAGGTGCTACACATTACGTTGATGAGGGTGAAGGACTCTTCTGCCAGCACCTTCTCCACAGACAATAAATCAGTTTGCATACCACCTGGAGAGCAAAGAAAAGAAAAGAACACCCAAATGTCCAGCCAAACCCCCCAACACACAACAGTACCCCCCCTTTAACAGGAAGCCTCCCGGCGACCGAACAGACCAGGCCTGAGAACAGCACCTCCCTCCAGGGTCCTCGTCAGGACGTAGACAGCGCAACGCTCCCAAGGTCCACCGCAGACAGCAGGACAGGGCACTGTAGCTGGAAGGCCGGCTGGCTTCAAGCAAAAACCCCAAAACAGTCCCAGATACAACCCAACATACAAGAAAAAACATAAAACCCACCCAAAACCTCCCCAGGGGACCGTCCCATCCAACCCCGGGAAGAAAAGAAAAACTCCCAAATGCAAAAACCCAACACAGCCCCACAAACACAATACAAACATAAATGCACAAAGAAAAATAACAAACAACCCCCCCAGAACGACCTGCAGAGCCCAGCACCCCCCAGAAGGCTTTCACCGCCAGTTCCAGGAGACATAGCCAAAGCCGGAATCCCACAGAGGTCCCCAGGTACACATGGAGCAACGGCGCCCCCCAGAGGACCGTACCATCAAACCCCAGGAGGCACCCACCCCACAACCCAGGAACCCCAGACCCGGCCACACTTGGCTAGTCGGCCCCACAAGCCAATTCCCCCCCAGAGGACCGTCCCATCAACCCTGGAGGTGGAACCTGGAAGGAAACAAAAAACACAAAAGTCCCACCCCGGAGGACTACAATAAACTACCCCGGGGGCAAATGAAACAACCGATAAACCCTGTTACCTTCCCCAGCACCCCGAAAGACCCCAGATCACTCCCAGAGCCCTCCGTCGGCTCAATTTTGGCGAATGGCAACAAAATATCAAGCCGGGGAAGGGAACAGGAAAAACTAACCCGGCCCCAACCCCAAGGTGCAGCGGAAAACCGGAAATACGTCCGGTGCCCCAACCCGACCATACCCCCAGCCTATTGGGAGGGGTGGAACTACAGAAATGGCGAACGGCAACAGATCGGCCCACCCCTCCGACGGAGGTATGTTCCCGCTGCACCACACCCCGGCAACACCAATGACGAACGGTACAAAGGCCCACCAAGGCTGGAGTGGAACCGGGCCCTAACCAAACCAAAAATAACGCCCCTCACAACCCCCCCTAGGTGCAGAGGTCTTCTGAGAACGCTCAGCGTGACCAACCTGCACCACCCCACAACCCACACGACGAACGGTCTTAGGGCCAGTGAGGTTGGGGTTAGGGAAGCAGGGAAATAAAAAACAACAAAACAAAACGACCCCATACCCAAACAGAAAATACCTAAATACACATAAAAAAACCAACGATCAACAGAGTCCAGACGGGCTTCGAACCGCCTGTCGTTCACTCCACCAGAAACGCCTCTGACTCCCCAAACAATTTATAACCCCTTCCAGAAAAAAAACAAAAAAACATTAGCCCAACAATTTTTTTTTTTTTTTTGTGTGTATTATTTTGCCTGTCCCAGAACACGTGGAGAGACGTCACCACTATTCTTCTTGACGCTTATATGACGGGGCAATATAGGGACTTCAGCTCGTCCGAGCTGCATGGGCTCATCCGCAAGAGGAGCCAGAGGTCCCGTCGGAGGAGTCTCAGTGGGGCGAAGAAGAGGCAGCCCAGACCTGTGTCGGGGAAAGCCCCGAGACGAAAAAACCCGTTCTGATGGCCGCCCTCTCTCGCGTCCACGCTCCTTTATCCGATCATCTAGACGAATCACCAAAGATATTAGCTCATCTAAATCGTTTGGTTCGTCACGGACTACTAGCTCATCTTTTAATGGATCATTTAAACCATCCACAAACACTCCGCTTAATGCTGCGGCATTCCAACCGGACTGAGCAGAAAAAATTCGGAAATCCACAGAATAATCCGCCGCACTCCGCCTCCCCTGCCTGAGATTCAGCAACCGTTGGGCAACGGTATAAGCAAAAAACAGAAAACATTGCATCAAAAATGGAGCACAGGCTTCAACATTTCCCGCATAAGGCTCCGGACGACAAATAATCAGTTCGGAAGCCGAATCTCTGGGTGACGGAATTATCTGCACCGGTATTGATGGTGCTGCAGCTGGAGCAGCAGGAAGCGGAACGGCTTGCACTGCAAGCTCCATAACGCGGGCATCTGTTTGTTTAATTTGGTTTGCGAGATGCTGTAATTGCTCCCATATTTTCTCCATGTGTTCTTGAACTCTTTCGGGAAATGGAACCGCCTCTGCCGCTGGGTCCATTTTAGAATGGCCGGGAACTACTGTTATGTGTCGACGCGGGTTGAGGAGCGGACCTGCGTCTGACGGAACCCAGCGCCAAAACAACCAGAAAGCGGTTCCAATAACAAAACAATTTATTTCCCCCCTTCTGTGCAATACAAAGTGTACAAACGTAAAATGCGTCTGTCTGGCAGAGTGAAGGCCGGCGCGCTCTCCAGCGCCCAAAAGGATCGAAGCCCGGCGCTTCTGGACCCACGTTCACCGCCAAACACCCCCCAGGTGGACACGACAAACCGACTCTCTGATGTGTGCTGACAGCATGTGTCCCTCACCCGGCCTCCTTCACAGGCACAATGTGTCAAACCCAGGCGCGGTCCTCAGCATCTCACAAACGAACATCACAAGGTCGAGTTCCCGGCAATTCTGCTTGAATCACACATGGCTTAAATGCAGAACGCCATCTCATTATCTGCTTCAGCTGAAAGTCTTTAAGGTTGCACGTGAGCACCAGCCACAGGTGCTACACATTACGTTGATGAGGGTGAAGGACTCTTCTGCCAGCACCTTCTCCACAGACAATAAATCAGTTTGCATACCACCTGGAGAGCAAAGAAAAGAAAAGAACACCCAAATGTCCAGCCAAACCCCCCAACACACAACATATTGGGATCAGTCAGCTTGCTAATGTCCAGTTTCTTAGGTTCCAGGAGTTTTCCTGTGAGGCAAAGAGATCTTCATTTTGAGTTGACATCTTACAAGGTAATGGTCAGTAGAGCACTCTGGTCCATGCATAGCTTTTGTGCATAATATATCTGCTAAGTCTGACTTTCTTGTAATGGCATAGTCAAGCAAGTGGAAGTGACCTGAGCATGGGTGCTTCCAGGTGATATAGTTCTTGGCAGGTTGGTAGAAAAACGTGTTGGTAATGCTGAGTTCTAGTTGTGCACAAAAGTTCAGCAGAAGCTCCCCATTAGAGTTCTTGTTTGACTTTCCAAATTTGCCAATGATGCCCATATAAGTTTCCCAGTCGGTTCCTACTTGATCATTGAAGTCACCTAATATAAGGAGCTTCTACTCTCTGGAGACATTTAACACTATTCAAGTGGGTTTTTGATAGAAGGACTCGTTCTCCTTATCAGTGTAAGTCATCGTGGAGGCATACACATTTATCAGAGTCATATCCTTATCAAAAATGACTCCAAGATTTCTCACAGTATTACTAGAGGTCAGGGTAATGCCATCCAGAGTAAGGATCTGGTTAGACACCATAGAGAGAATACTGAGAGACCTTATGTTCAAAACTGATTTATGGCCCTGTCAGCCAGTCAGAATCGACTGTCACTAAGCCCCGCCCCTAATCCCGCCCCGTATGACATCACAGCCAATCAGAATTGATTACGTCACTATGTCCCGCCCTTAAGCCCCACCCCTAACTCCTCCCCTAGTCCTGCCTCCAAGCCCCACCCCTGGCTCCTCCCCTAGTCCCGCCCCTGGCTCCTCCCCTAGCCCTGCCCCCAAGCTCCTCCCCTACCTCCCCTAGCCCCACCCCAAGCTCCTCCCCTAACCCCGCCCCAAGCGCTGCCTCCAAGCCCTACCTCCCCTCCCACCCGGGTCTAATATTTTAAAGTAATTTTATTTCATGAATTAAAGAACGATTAAAAAATACCTAGATCTTTTTAATGTATTAAAGAATTAACTAATTCTGAAATAATTAAACATAAATCAGTGTCTAATATTTAATACCCCTTTAATATTTTTAATTCTTAAATTAAAGCGCGTCCTTTTATGGTTTTTAATGCCTCAATTAAAGAAGGAATAAAAAAATACCGTATCTTATGCATAATTATGGGAGGTTTTCTTCAATTTAGTGATTAAACACGAATATTTTAATACGCCTTTAATATTTTTAATTCTTAAATTAATGCGTCTCCTTTTCTGTTTTTTAATTCTTAAATTAAAGAAGGGTTAAAAATAACCGTCTCTCGGCTGTAACGGCTGTCTTTGCACCAAGACGGTCAAATACCCACGCATAGAGCTCCTCACGGAAACATGACCCCACAGCTGTAATACCTGTTGCAGACGCTAACTGTGTGTTTCGGAGGTGTGTGTGTGTTTCAGAGGTGTGTGTGTGTGTGTGCGTGTGTTTCGGAGGTGTGTGTGTGTGTGTGTTTCGGAGGTGTGTGTGTGTGCGTGTGTTTCGGAGGTGTGTGTGTGTGTGTGTGTGTGTGTGTGTGTGTGTGTGTGTGTGTGTGTGTGCGTGCGTGTGCGTGTGTTTCGGAGGTGTGTGTGTGTGTGTATGTGTTTCGGAGGCGTGTGTGTGTGTGTGTGTGTGTGTGTGTGTGTGTGTGTGTGTGTGACCTGCGCAGCGGGGGTGTCACGCCGGATGGTCTTTTATAACATAGTAGAGAAGCTTGAATCTTTGGTTGAAGCTTGAATGTTTTATTACATCCGATTTCCTGATGACGGGGTCGTTCACTGGGCTTGTTTGAAGACGGAAAAACAAAGCTTATTCTTATTCACGGTAGATGCAGTTTCTTTTAAGATATTACCCGGTCGATCAGGGGCTGCGGGACCCCGCAATGGGTATAAAATAGAATTAATTTGCGGTAAAAAAAAAAAAATCCTGAAAAACCATGTTGTTTAATTAACTTTTCTCGTCTTCGAGCAGATGCGAAAACCGCATCAGCTTTCAGGGTAAGTGCTTTAAGTAATCTTTTTTGATAGAAATGACTGTTTTTAAACGATGCACGCGGTCTGAAAATGTGTCTTTTTAGACAAAACCACGCAGACGCTCCAGAGTGTGTTCGAACCCGGCCTCGGTAATATATTTGAAATATTACAGAATAGCTGCTTGCGAGGGTGCTGCTTTTTATTTATTTATTTTAATTCTAGAAATCAAGTCAGAGCCCCCTGAAGAAGTTCTAAGGCTGGAAGCCCCGACTTCACCACGCAGATGTAAGTACACCGACCGAAATTAAATCACGGTTAAAACTCTGGAATAACCCGATTTTTTCTGTTACAGCCCGTGGAGAAGCGGGTCAGCGGCAGAGAACCGTAAAACAATCCACGGATTTATACGGTAAGGAGTCGGAGTTTATGTATTTATTTATTTTAAATATTTAATAACTAACGATTTTCTCTTTTTTCAGCACGCGGTGGAGGGAGACCGTCTATTTTACACCGAGACGCAAGGCTCGAAGATATTCTGAGTTGGATTAATCTCATCTCGCAACTTTTTTGAAAATGTGTATTGTGTTTTTTTTCTTATTCCGATGGAACGGGAGAATTCATTTTGAAGAGGTATATTAATTGATTTTGAAGAGGTATATTAATTGATTTTGAAGAGGTATATTAATTGATTTTCTTGAGGTAGATTCATCCTGGTACAGATTTTAAAAGATGGAAGGAGAGAATTCAGGTAGGGAAAATAACTTCGGACGTGTATTGGATTTAAACGCTTCAATAATCGACTCAGCGGGGAGCGCTCCTGGAACAGATGGTCCATTACCCGAGGCGTTAAATTCACCGCTTCGAAATAACATCGAGTCCGGAGAGAGACTTTTAACCCGTGTTCGTTTAACACCGCTAACTGATGCTCTTAACAATTTGGCGGCTGAACGAGAATCGGAAGAAATTAACTCCTACATCATTTCTGCGATTAACGCTATAAATTCGACGGTCCAGTCTGATACTGAAGAGCCCCCTGACCCCCCGCACACCCCGCCTCCAGACGAGTCCGGTCCCGCGGCGTTGAACCAGGTACGTCTGACTCCTCTATATAACGCCGTAAACCTCCTCGTGTGTGAAGTTAATCCTCACGTCCAATCCGCGGTGGATGAATTAAATCAAATGCCTAACGATGCGCGCGTTTTTTCACCTTTAAGAAGTCCCTCCCCGCGCAATGCGCACGGAGAAGAGATTTTAAATGGAGCTCGTTTAACCCCGATAAATGCGGCAATCTCTGTTTTGATGGAAGGCGGGGATGATGCACGACCGGGGTCCAGCTTTTAACAATATCGAAATCAGGCAGCCTCTATATTTCCACCGCGTCGACGAAATTCCCGACTACGCGGAATTTTATCGTAACGTCATAGGGACTCTTCAGAACTCGGTCGAAAAGGCTTTAACACACGCCAGGGCCGGGGACTTTATCCAAATGGAGATTCGTGGGGACTCAGTTTACAACGAGGCCGCTTTGATCAGCTCATATAACGACGCGGGCGATGTCACGGGTTTCCAAAATCTGCTAGAACGATTGATACAATCGAATTCCAACGTTTTATCCGACGAGTCTCTGGAATTAGTGGTCCAAGTCATCCGCAACCAGAACGGCGCGGGAAAACGCAGAATAGATGACCTCCGCCATCACGAGGTTCTGAGGAAAAAATCCAAATGCCTTAATATCGTGTATAATCCTGACAACAGTTTATGTTTCGCGATAAACCTCGTTCAATTATTGAATCCTCATCTGACTACGTACGAGGCGGAGCAGCGTGGGCTGGCGTTACAAATTAGCGTCGGATTAACGGCTGCTACGCCGGTATCTTTAGAGCAGGTGGGAAAATTTTAAAACGTTCTGGGTTGTAAAATTGTGGTGTTTTTCAGAGCTAAAGGGGAGAGAAAGCTGACAAAATTCCAGACAGGAAAACTCTTTTCGTTTTTCTGTTTAATAATCATTTTTACGGAATCACCGATTTAAAGAGATTTTTGGGAGTGAAATATGTATGTGAGTTTTGCTTTGAAGGGTACAATAACCCCGCCTCCCATAATTGTCCGTCATATTGTAAAATTTGTGAATCCACGCAGTGTTACGAGAAAAATAACCCGGTATTCTGCAGCGAATGTAACAAGAAGTGTCGCTCGCCCGCCTGTTACAGCCTGCATAAACAGCCGAAGTATCATCCTTCCGCCGGTAAGTTCGTTAATGTGTGTGATAACAGAAAAAAATGCCCTCGATGTAAACGCGAGTATTACATAGCATTTTCTAAAAACAGCGCTCCGCACGTGTGTAAGCATATATGCGGCGAGGCTCTCCAGGAGCCGGGCAAGGGTCACCTCTGCTATATGACGCCGGTCAAAGCTGAAGAGACGCATTCAGAGAAATATGTTTTTTATGACTTTGAAACGTTTGTCGATAATAACGGGGAACACGTACCGTTTTACGTCAGCGCTGTAACAAAGACGGGTGATTTTTGGAGCGCATGGGGGACAGACTGCGTAGCCCGCTTCTTTAAACATTTTAGAACGAGAAAATTCAAAGAATACGTGTTCATCGCTCACAACTCAAAAGGTTTTGACGGCTATCTGCTTCTAAAGTATTTAGTCCAGCAGGGTGTAACCCCCGCTGTGATTATGACCGGGAGTAAACTATTACTCATGACAGACGCCGCCTTTAAACAGAAATATATAGATTTGTTATCTTTCCTTACAATGCGCTTATCTCAGATGCCTAAAGCCCTGGGAATCCGGCTGAAAGACGAAATCGTCCGCAAAGGTTACTTTCCGCACCTGTTCAGTTCAGAAAAAAATCTGAACTATGTTGGGCCGTACCCTGACTCTGCGGCTTACGGGGTTGCAAATATGTCAGAGGGAGAAAGAGAAGAATTTAACGCGTGGTACGTGCGCAAAAAACCTGCAATTTTCGATTTTAAAGCCGAGGCCGTTATGTATTGTGATAACGATACAAAAATCCTGGCTGCAGCCTGCTCCAAATTTATGGCTGAATTCATCGCTGAAACACGCGTGGATCTTTTTAGCTGCGTTACAATCACCTCGGCGTGTATGAAAGTCTTCCAAACTAACTTTCTCGCTCCAAAAACGCTGGCGATCCCCTCCGCCGACAATTATAGAACGAAGCATAAAAAATATTCGGACGTGGCCGTGCAGTGGTTAGAATGGGTTGCTGAGACGCAAAGCATTACCATCGGTCACGCTCTAAACAGGGGCGAGAAAAAAATAGGAGGTTATTATGTTGATGGGTTTGCTCAGATTGACGGGCGGATAAAAGTGTGGGAGTTTCTTGGGTGTTTTTACCGCGGGTGTGCAACGTGTTTTACACAGCACGAAATAAACCCTCTCACAAACACCTCATTTGGAGAGCTCCACGCAGCGTGTCAGAAAAAAATAGCCTTTCTGCGGGCTATGCCGGGCGTCACCCTCAGCGTGATTTGGGAACATCAGTGGCTTGAAATGAGGCTGAGGGATGAGAGCGTTCGCCGTTTCCTCAGCCGCAGGGGGTTACCGCCGCCCCTCGAACCTCGCGACGCTTTATACGGCGGTTGGACTTGCGCGTCCCGTCTGAGGTACACGGCTAAGCAAGATGAGAGGGTCTATTACGTCGACGTGACCTCGCTGTATCCTTACGTTAACGTAAATTTCACATATCCCACGGGGCATCCGGAAATTATCGAGAGAAATTTCTGAGACCCCAGGACTTATTTCGGGCTCATCAAAGCCCTCGTGTATCTGCCCCGGGGGCTAAAATTCCCCGTCCTCCCACACAGAACTCCTCACGGTAAACTGGTGTTTACTCTGTGTCGCACCTGCGCTGATGAAAATAATCAAGCGGGAGCATGCACACACAGTCAGCAGCAGAGAGCTCTGTCTGGGACTTGGACGACCCTGGAATTCCACAAAGCTCTGGATACAGGCTACGTTGTAGCTAAGATTTTTGAAGTCTGGCATTTTGAGGAAAAAAGTGATAAAATCTTTGAGGGGTACATAAACACCTTCTTAAAACAGAAGCAGGAAGCCTCCGGTTTCCCTCCCGAATTTGATAAAGACCCCGAGAGCAGAGAAAAATATATCACGGACTACTGGCTGAATCAGAAGATTCGTTTAGACCCAGAAAAAATCAGTCACAATCCGGCAAAACGACAGATGGCTAAGATCTGCCTCAACTCCTTCTGGGGGAAATTCGCCCAGAGGTCAAATCTGACGCAGACCGCGCTCGTTAAAAACGCAGACGATCTGTTCAGGTATCTGTTTTCTGAAGAGTACGAGGTCACATATCTAACATTCCTCAGCAGTCAGGCAGCTATGGTTCAATGGAGGTACGGCCCGCGGTACGTCAGCCGACCGGGTAAAGCCGTCAATATTTTCATCGCAGCGTTTACAACGGCGTACGCGCGTTTGACCTTGTACGGTTTTATGGAGGCTGTGGCAAATCCTGACAGGATTCTGTATTATGATACCGATAGCCTGATTTACGTTTGTAGGTGGGGTGAAACCCCGCTGCCTACCGGTAATTATCTGGGGCAGCTCACCGACGAGTTGAACGGCGACGTCATCACAGAGTTTGCAGCAGCGGGGCCTAAAAGTTACGCATATAAAACCGTACGAGGTAAAACGGTCATGCGTGTGAAGGGGATCACTCAAACCCACGAGAGCTGTCAGAAAATAAACTTTGACAGCGTCAAAGATCTGGTCGAGGGTTATAAAAAAGACCCCGCCCTCGCTGCATCTATCAAAACACCGCAGCAGGGAATTAAACGTCATAAAAGCAGTTTCAGTTTGACAAACGTGTCATTTCAAAAATCCTTCAGGGTGGTGTATGACAAGCGACGGGGAAACCGAGCCGTTCGGATTTTGAAACATGTCTCACTCGGGAAATACGGTGGAGTTTGACCCCAGACTTCAGCTCCCATTCTCCTGTCTCATCGTTGGACCAAGTGGTTCGGGAAAGACTGTGTTTAATGAAAAAATTGCTGGAAAATTGTAGCCACGCTATGTTAGATATGTGCCTGACAACATTGTATGGCTGTATACGTCTGAACAACCTCAGACGTATACAGCCGTGTATACACGGCAATCTCTTGCCGTGTAGAGATTGTAAAACTCCCTGACAGAGAGTCCGTTGTTAAATTCAGGCTGGAAAGCTTTAGCCGGCAGCTGTCTCCTGTTTTGACTGAGTGCGAGGTACTCCAGGTCATAGTGTGCAAATTCAAACGGGGACAGATCTCTTCTCCCGCTGAATGTGATTGAATGTCCGTTGTGATTCACCATACCCAGAACCACATATTTGGGCATGGTTCCTAAAAACAGGTTCTCCTGGTTGCATATCCTGGAATGGCTGGGGATCACGTAAGTCTTAACGTTGATTCGTGATAACGGGTACACGGCGTTCCCTTTCATGAGAGCTGCGGAGTGACCCAATCTCACTGCAGGGGATACGGTGACTTTCTTAACGAATAGGGACACGCCCAGAATTTTCAGCTTGAAAGTGGAGGCCGCCAGCCCCATCAGGCAGAAAGCATCGCTGGCTCGAATTAATTTAACTCTCAGATCAACATTATTCAGAAGAAGCCTCTCGCAGAAAAATATGTCCGCGTGCAGCGGGCCCTGAACTTGAAATTCACGCGATTCGGCGCTAAAGCGCGCTCTGCTCACGAGGCCTTTATTCGGGCCCGCGTCATCCACAGCGGTCGAATTGTGCTGACCCGGGGTGTCCTTGTAAAACAAACCGCCCGTGAACTGCAATTTCAATGAAGCGGGCGAAAAGTTCAACAGCGTCTCAATCATCGCCCTGTACGGGTGCGTCACGCTGGACTGGGAAATCAGCCGGTCACCCAGAGTCACGTCGACTTACGAGAAAATTGTATTGAGAGGGTAATTTATTACGCCCACGCGGGCGTCATTAGCCAGGTCAGCCCCGTCGGCATTTGTAATTTTCAATCGCAGATAAAGTAGCGTATTATTGAGGTCTAAATACCTCTCACCGTCTCGATAACTCGATAGGGCCCGTGTCCGTCAGGGCTGATAACGGGCTGACCTCAACGTATTGGCTTTGCTCGATGGACAGCTGGGTCCCGGGGACGGCGAATAAATTCAATTCGCTCATGGTGCATTCGGGGGAATTATTTTGCAAAAGACACATTGTTTAAGAGAAAATATCCCCGGACAACCTCCTCTTCTTATGCTTCCTTCGAACTGTTCTGCTTTTTCCGGGGGTCTTTCGCTTTTTAACCGTTTTGACCCGTTTCCCCGGGGGGTGTTTCTGGGGCCTTCTTGAGAGCACCATGATCCCGGACCCCCGCTGCTGCTCGGGTTCCTGACTCCGTCCGACCCTCTCAACAACGCGGCTCACTACGTCGGAAGCGATGCTTCGAGCGGCGTTTTTCAGGTGAGGTTTGGCGATCGTGTATCCTTGTTTAATCAGCGGCGACACAAATTTGAACAGTTTCGAAAATATGTTCCCGAGCCCGCGCCCGTACATAACAGGAGCGCCGTGGAAGCCGTGAAGGCCGTTCCCGACTTGATTTTCATAGTAAGGCACAAATCTATAAATGTCGGCTTTGTGCGCTGCCCCGGCCATTTTTTTATCCCGCCGGTTTAAAATGTAATGTCACAACCACTTTACCGTATCTGAAATTCACCGGTCGATCTTGATCGCTTTTGATTTCGATGCGTATCATCTCAATATGTCTTTTGGAGACCGGGATGTAATAAGCGGGGTTGAATTTCTTTGTAATTATTTCCCCGAAACGACCTCCAATTTCGAACGCTCGGAGGAGAGGAGCAAAAGCGTCGCCCACCGCCTGAGGCTGTACAACGTCTGTATAACAGAACAGGTGATACATGCCCTCTTTTATATCGGGGTAGCGAGGAGAGCTCGTGACCCCGGGCCCGTATCTCAGCCATTGATTAGGCTGTATCCCCAGCATGTACGCCGTCTGGGCTTCAAAATATACCTGGCAGGTACCGTCTCCTTCCCACAGAAACTTTTTCTGGATATCGTCATATTTTAAAGTCAGCTTCGGATCTATAGTCTTCAAACGAGGGTTTATCCGCGCTGCAATAACCTCAAAGTTATCGTAATATCCCGTGTCAAAAAATTGCGAGTGAACGGCGAGTTTGTTCTTGGGCGGTAAGCCCGTAATTTTCTTCACCTGAAACGTACAGCAAGGCATTTCCGGGATATTTAACCAGGTGTGCGGATAAGAAATTTCCGTCAGCGCCACATCCCAGTCACCCTCTAGATCCAGGTGTCGAGCCAAGTCCACCTGGTAGCATGAAATTGTGTTGTCCGGGAATACTTTTAGGCTGGCGTTTGAAGGCAGAGTCATATAAAATCCGTGTTTCAGATCCCGATCCATTTCTCATATGTCGGTTGAAGATAGATGTTCTCATATTTATACGGCCATCAGCTGGTCCGCGGGAACCCAGGAGTTAAATTTCTCGGGCCAATTTTTCCATCTGACAAATACAAATTTCTTCCCCTTGGTAAAACGTTCACGAATAATTTCTTGAACCTGATACGGTCTGTCTTTTGCTATTTTAACCTTCTGCAATTCTGGTTCATAGAATGAACCTTCAATGATCTCGCCGTCATAATCTTTCAATTTATAAACGGGCGGCGCACGTTGTATACATTCTGACACCGTGAACATTTCATCCGTAAAACTTTGTTCATATTTTTTATCAAAAACTCCCCTGAGCTTGGAGACCCTGACTATATCTCCGACCTTATATTTACACTTCGCAGGCCTCCTGCGTAGGGTGGATGCCCCGTACAAATTTTGAAACACTTGATCCACCTTTCGAGCATTAACCTCATTCGGTCTCATCTTAATGCTTTTATGATAACTCTCGTTATAAGCCGTGAGTAAAGACGGCAGGACGTCGATGTATCTTCGTGTGTTTTTAGCAGTAAAATATCTCCACATTCTCGTCTTTAGCGTGCGATTAAACCTCTCGACAACCGAGGCTTTCAGATCACTGGCCGTGGCAAAATGTAGAATCCGGTGTTTTTTCATTAAATCTTTGAACGGTTTGTTAAAAAACGCTTTCTCAGCATCAGTCTGCAGCTTCAGAGGCACCCCGCTGTGCTTTAAGAGTGAGGCAAAGGCCTGTGAGACTTCGCGCCCTTGCTTCGACTTCAGGGCTCTGGCATACGCTTTTTTTGAGAAGATATCGATAACGGTCAGCAGGTACTTGTAACCGTCGTTAAAATCTGATAACCCCTGCATGTCGCATAAATCCGCCTGAAATTGGTTAAGCGGGTTTGTGACAAATACTCTATTTCTTGGAAAATGCGTCCTGGCAGGTTTGTGTAATGTGTATGCATCTTCCCCCGACAGGAAATCTCTGATATGCTTCATATGAATTTTAGATCCGTGTTGATCGCGCAGAGCCCTGCGTAAACGCTCCGGTCCTCCAAAACTCCCCGGATTTGCCGGACTATAATACATATCCCTCATTAAACCCTCATCACCCATCTTTTAAGGCGGATCTCTTCAGAATGATGAACCGGATAGTCCTTTTTCATTTTTATATGTTTTAGCGAACAGAAATATTAATCTTTTGTTTTAAATAGGCACTCTTGGAAACGTTAAATTGAACTCTGATTCAGTACCGCGGAGAGCGCTCACAGATCAGCCTCGACCTTTTAATAAGACCGTGTTAAAACCCCGCATAAATTCATACGAGAACCTTTTTTCCACCAAAACCTCGTTTGTATGACTCTGTCTTGCAATATGAAGCGCCTTGGGGCAACTGTTTTGTTGTGGCTTGGCGCTATATAAATTTGATTTGAAAACATTTCACCCTTTTTTCAACAATATTATTGGAAAGAACATTGACCGTCTAAGTTTTAGAATGTATGCTTTATTACATTCAGTAAAGTCACACACAGAGAAAAAACAATTGTTCATGTTTATTAAACACAACATACGCGGAGGAAAAAAAGTATACGTTCACGTACAAAACTGGAAAACTCTGAGTAATACATCTCCCCCGCATTTACGGTTTATTTCAGTATTCAGCTGTAAAAGTGTAGGAACAATCTCCCCTCTGGGCTGTTCCAGCTGTTTCACCTGGCACGCCATCACATCCACAAACAGAGTGTATAATGTAAGCAGGTGCAGCGGATTACACCGTGTAAAATCGTCGGTGGTCAAAACAGAGATTTTCAGTAATACGTTGTACAGAGATTTTTCAGATGAATGGAGAGCCGCGTTGTAGAAATGTTCTGTCCAGACTCTGGGCCCGGGGCGACGTCTGATAACGTCGAAGACCCTCTCCATAACGCATGAAGGCGGGGTGTCTGGGGTCTCCAGCCTGCGAATGACGGCCTGCTCCAGCTTATACGAGAGTCCACGTATAATATAAACTTCCCGCAGGCTTTGAAAGAGACTCATCACACAATTACCCATGACTGTAAACAATATAATGATGATATTAAAAAAAATGCAGGTTTTTTCTTCAGTCGTCTGGGTTATAGACGGCTACTATCCCCTCCAGGTCGAGATCGGCGTCTTCACTGAAACGTGTACAATTCGTTGATCTTTGCTTCAAAATTATCAGTGTATTTCAGCTCAGTGAGGATGTTTTCTACCGCCCCCTGGACCCTCGCCGCTGATGGGTTGAGGAAGCGCTGGGCTAGGAGTTTTACCACAGCCGGAATGAAGGTCGGTCTCCAGAGTCTCACCATTAATCTTTCAAAATGTCTGGTAAAGAAATATTCATTTAACGGGTCCAGGCACTCGTGCTGGCGCTGGCTGGGGTGATCGATTTCACACCCGTAACAGAGTTTTTGTCTGTAACTTTTGATCACAGCCACGCCGACTTTCACCGTTTTCAGGAATTCCTCTGACAGGAACCCGTCTGGCCGGTCTGATGCGTAAGATGTGGCGTATTTCTCAGCCCGCTCGAGGTCTTGTACCTCCCCCGGACTCACGGCCTCCGTGACAGCGGGAAGAGAGCCCACGCCTCCCGGGCTAGAAAGCGCGTGAGAAGGATGGATCTCGCCCCAGACCGGTTCGAGCTGAACTCCCCACTGGGTCTCGTACCCGCCGCGGGTCCATGAAGCCTTCTGGCGCTGGTTCTGGTTCACGACCGGCTAGGCGGATCTCGTCCAGGCCTGCCCCGGGGATGGTGGGTCTCTTCCACAGGCGAGCGCGCAGTCACAAGCGATGTCATCGGCCGGTGCGATGGGAGAGGTTGAGGAGGTCATGCTGGTTCGTCGTCCGATGCTTAAATGAGATGTGGTCCGCTGGTTTTTTTATAGAAATCCCCGTGCATGCGGGGGAGGAGCTACGGCAGAGTTTTTTTGTTGTTGTTGTTTGTTTGTTTGTTTGTTTTTTTAAGTAGAAAGAGGGGCCAAGTTTTTTCGGACTTCGATCACGTCCCTCCAGGCCAGACACCTTGTAAAAAGACCCGTAGAATAAGCTTTGTTTTTCCGTCTTCAAACAAGCCCAGCGAACGACCCCGTCATCAGGAAATCGGATGTAATAAAACATTCAAGCTTCAACCAAAGATTCAAGCTTCTCTACTATGTTATAAAAGACCATCCGGCATGACACCCCCGCTGCGCAGGTCACACACACACACACACACACACGCCTCCGAAACACATACACACACACACACACACCTCCGAAACACACGCACACGCACACACACACACACACACACACACACACACACACACACACACACACACACACACACACACACACACACACACACACACACACACACACCTCCGAAACACACGCACACACACACACACCTCCGAAACACACACACACACACACACACACACACACACACACACACACACACACACACACACACACACACACACACACACACACCTCCGAAACACACGCACACACACACACACACCTCCGAAACACACACACACCTCCGAAACACACAGTTAGCGTCTGCAACAGGTATTACAGCTGTGGGGTCATGTTTCCGTGAGGAGCTCTATGCGTGGGTATTTGACCGTCTTGGTGCAAAGACAGCCGTTACAGCTGAGAGACGGTTATTTTTAACCCTTCTTTAATTTAAGAATTAAAAAACAGAAAAGGAGACGCATTAATTTAAGAATTAAAAATATTAAAGGCGTATTAAAATATTTGTGTTTAATCACTAAATTGAAGAAAACCTTCCATAATTATGCATAAGATACGGTATTTTTTTATTCCTTCTTTAATTGAGGCATTAAAAACCATAAAAGGACGCGCTTTAATTTAAGAATTAAAAATATTAAAGGGGTATTAAATATTAGACACTGATTTATGTTTAATTATTTCAGAATTAGTTAATTCTTTAATACATTAAAAAGATCTAGGTATTTTTTAATCGTTCTTTAATTCATGAAATAAAATTACATTAAAATATTAGACCCGGGTGGGAGGGGAGGTAGGGCTTGGAGGCAGCGCTTGGGGCGGGGTTAGGGGAGGAGCTTGGGGTGGGGCTAGGGGAGGTGGGGGAGGAGCTTGGGGCGGGGCTGGAGGAGGAGCCAGGGGCGTGACTAGGGGAGGAGCCAGGGGCTTAGTGACGTAGTCGATTCTGATTGGCTGACAGGGCCATAAATCAGTTTTGAACATAAGGTCTCTCAGTATTCTCTCTCACCATGTTTTTAAGACTTGTGGGGCCAAGTATAATAACTTCAGTTTTATCTGAATTTAAAAGCAGGAAATTAGAGGTCATCCATGTCTTTATGTCTGTAAGACATTCCTGCAGTTTAACTAATTGGTGTGTGTCCTCTGGCTTCATGGATAGATAAAGCTGGGTATCATCTGCGTAACAATGAAAATTTAAGCAATGCTTTCTAATAATACTGCCTAAGGGAAGCATGTATAAAGTGAATAAAATTGGTCCTAGCACAGAACCTTGTGGAACTCCATAATTAACCTTAGTCTGTGAAGAAGACTCCCCATTTACATGAACAAATTGTAATCTATTAGATACATATGATTCAAACCACCGCAGCACAGTGCCTTTAATACCTATGGCATGCTCTAATCTCTGTAATAAAATTTTATGGTCAACAGTATCAAAAGCAGCACTGAGGTCTAACAGAACAAGCACAGAGATGAGTCCACTGTCTGAGGCCATAAGAAGATCCTTTGTAACCTTCACTAATGCTGTTTCTGTACTATGACGAATTCTAAAACCTGACTGAAACTCTTCAAATAGACCATTCCTCTGCAGATGATCAGTTAGCTGTTTTACAGCTACCCTTTCAAGAATTTTTGAGCGAAAAGGAAGGTTGGAGATTGGCCTATAATTAGCTAAGATAGCTGGGTCAAGTGATGGCTTTTTAAGTAATGGTTTAATTACTGCCACCTTAAAAGCCTGTGGTACATAGCCAACTAATAAAGATAGATTGATCATATTTAAGATTGAAGCATTAATTAATGGTAGGGCTTCCTTGAGCAGCTTGGTAGGAATGGGGTCTAATAGACATGTTGATGGTTTGGAGGAAGTAACTAATGAAAATAACTCAGACAGAACAATCGGAGAGAAAGAGTCTAACCAAATACCAGCATTACTGAAAGCAGCCAAAGATAACGATTTGTCTTTGGGATGGTTATGAGTAATTTTTTCTCTAATAGTTAGAATTTTATTAGCAAAGAAAGTCATGAAGTCATTACTAGTTAAAATTAAAGGAATACTCGGCTCAGTAGTGCTCTGGCTCTTTGTCAGCCTGGCTACAGTGCTTAAAAGAAACCTGGGGTTGTTCTTATTTTCTTCAATTAGTGATAAGTAGTAAGATGTCCTAGCTTTACGGAAGGCTTTTTTATAGAGCAACAGACTCTTTTTCCAGGCTAAGTGAAGATCTTCTAAATTAGTGAGACGCCATTTCCTCTCCAACTTACGGGTTATCTGCTTTAAGCTGCGAGTTTGTGAGTTATACCACGGAGTCAGGCACTTCTGATTTAAGGCTCTCTTTTTCAGAGGAGCTACAGCATCCAAAGTTGTGCTCAGTGAGGATGTAAAACTATTGACAAGATAATCTATCTCACTCACAGAGTTTAGGTAGCTACTCTGCACTGTGTTGGTATATGGCACTGGAGAACATAACAAAGAAGGAATCTTATCCTTAAACCTAGTTACAGTGCTTTCCGTAAGACTTCTACTGTAATGAAACTTATTCCCCACTGCTGGGTAATCCATTAAAGTAAATGTAAATGTTTTAAGAAATGATCAGACAGAAGGGGGTTTTCAGGGAATACTGTTAGGTCTTCAATTTCCATACCATAAGTCAGAACAAGCTAAAGTATGGTTAAAATGGTGGGTGGCCTCATTTACATTTTGAGTGAAGCCAATTGAGTCTAATAATAGATTAAATGCAGTGTTGAGGCTGTCATTCTCAGCATCTATGTGGATGTTAAAATCACCCACTATAATTATCGTATCTGAGTTAAGCACTAAGTCAGACAAAAGGTCTGAAAATTCACAGAGAAACTCACAGTAATGACCAGGTGGATGATAGATAACAAATAAAACTGTTTTTTGGGACTTCCAATTTGGATGGACAAGACTAAGAGTCAAGCTTTCAAATGAATTAAAGCTCTGTCTGGGTTTTTGATTAATTAATAAGCTGGAGTGGAAGATTGCTGCTAATCCTCCCCCTCGGCCTGTGCTACGAGCATTCTGACAGTTAGTGTGACTCGGGGGTGTTGACTCATTTAAACTAACATATTCATCCTGCTGTAACCAGGTTTCTGTAAGACAGAATAAATCAATATGTTGATCAATTATTATATCATTTACTAACAGGGACTTAGAAGAGAGAGACCTAATGTTTAATAGACCACATTTAACTGTTTTAATCTGTGGTGCAGTTGAAGGTGCTATATTATTTTTTCTTTTTGAATTTTTATGCTTAAATAGATTTTTACTGGTTGTTGGTGGTCTGGGAGCAGGCACCGTCTCTACGGGGATGGGGTAATAGGGGGATGGCGGGGGAGAGAAGCTGCAGAGAGGTGTGTAAGAGTACAACTCTGCTTCCTGGTCCCAACCCTGGATAGTCACAATTTGGAGGGTTTAATAAAATTGGCCAGATTTCTAGAAATGAGAGCTGCATGTGCTTATGGCACATTTCTGTAAAAACAGTCTTTCATGGTGATTTTATTTGCCACATCTGAAGTATTTGCCTCCCTCTGCTGGTGGAGAAAGGGCAACTGCATGTAAGTTCCCAAACAATTTTAACTGCTGGGATTCCTTCGCAATTGCCTCCGTTGCCAGTGCTGTGTCTACAGCCCGCTGAAACGTCAGTGCTTCGTCCGTTAATAACTTTCTCTGAATATGCTCAATCACCAAACCGCATACCAATCTATCGTGCAAGGGGTCTGGCAGGTACATGCCAAATCACAATGTTCAGAAATTTTCTTCAACACAGCCACATATTGTGCAACACTCATCCTGGTTCCGTTTGTGGAACCGAAATCTTTCCACAATTATAATCTGTTTCGGGGAGAAATATTCACTTAGTGTTTTCCTTAAAACTTTATTCGGTGCATTTCCTGGTTTGTCCAGTGCCAACAAACTGCACATCAAAGCGTATGTCTTTGGTCCAATAATCGTCAAAAACCGCCTCTGGTGTTTTTCTGGACAGAGTTCTGTTACATTATACATTATATATTTAAAAAATAATAATCAGGCTCACACTTAAGAATGTCAGCTATCTCTTTATTCTCCTTGTTCTCTTGTGGGTCACCTGCAGTTGAGGTTTTCATCTGGACAGGTCTCCCTCTCTGCCACTCAGACGACGATGACAGTGATGTGATGATTTCCCACCCCGTAAGCAACACTATGCGGTCAGGCATGCCCTAAATAAATTTGAGCCTTGTCTGCAGCTTATTTTTGCATCTGCTGGACAATTAGTATTGTTGTCTTGATTCAGGGCAGGTGAAGTGAGGCATTTTAGGGAAGGACCCCAACCTGTTGGGATTCCAAAGTGTAAGGTCACAGAGCCCCAGATGAACTCCAAAGCTACCAAGCAATCCCAAGCCCTGTGAAATGTGCCTACAAGCACGTCTGGGCTGCTCACGTCCTACACCTGGCAGCACACCCCCTAATGGACCAATCTATATCAGCTCAGGATCACCAAACCCTTTCCAGGTTAACAGCAATACAAAAAAGTCCCCAAAACAGCTGTTGATTTCTGGAAAATGACTAACTGATGAGACTGCAAGAAACAAAGCTTGAGCATGAGGAGTAACATGAATTCATAATTCATTGTGTTTGTGTGTCCAATTGCAGAGACTGTCTGTGGCTGTGTTTACTGAACAGTGGCACCAGTATGGTAGCTGGATTTGCTGTCTTCTCCGTTCTGGGATTCATGGCCCATCAGCAGAGCATTCCTGTTGCTCAAGTGGCAGAATCAGGTAATGTAAGCTACAGTTGCACACTGCTCACTGATGTTCACATTTCGCACATTCACACTGATGTTTAGTGAAATTTGGCACCGTATTAAATATACTGTTATGATTAGCAAAGTTGAGTTGAACCCAAAAGGCAGGCAGCAATGAAGCAAGTGCAAACGCTCAGGAGCAGGGGTTTTCAAAGTGTGGGAGAGTGAGCTCCCCCTCAGGGAACACAGGAATAGCTGTGCCCCCCCCCCCCCCCCCCCATGACACACATACACACAATTTCAACATCTTCGTGTTTCTTTTATTGTTTTAAAAGTATTTGTGCATTTTTAAAGGTACTGTCTACGCATTTACACATTTTACAGCCTTTGTAAACATTTAAACACGTTTTAAAGAGCTTTCTATTCTTTCCCACATTTGACACCCTTTTCAAACATTTTAAATGCGTTTTTAAAAGAACTTTCTTTTCTTCTATTTTTACCTTTTGTCACATTTTGAACATCATTTTTTTAAACATATAAACATGCTGTGCGTTTTTAAATGTCTTTGGCATAACTAACACATTTTAACATAAATAATATTAATCAGGGATGGGTATTGATAAGATTTTATCAATATAGATGCCATTATCGATCCGATTCCTTATCGATTCCGTTATCAATGCCTCCTGTGAATTTTCTGTGTACTAAAAGTAGGCTTTCCAGGTTTTCTATGTCGATAGCATTTTATTGATTCTTAAAGCAAATAAATATGAAATTGGTCACTGGATCCTTGATGCCTGGACATAAATAAAAATAAACAAAATCTGTAGTTTTTGTCAAAAGCATTTCCTTTCAGACATTAATGACATAAATGTCACTCCATACCTCTGAACTGAGCTCTTGCAGCCGGCTGTGCTGCAAGTCAACATCAATGGAATTCATAAAGAATGCAGGACATCTCATTTTGGGAGAAAAAAAACAAACAAAAACGTTTTAGTCTGTTGTAGTTTGTTGTCTGTGTTACAACATTTGGAAAGAGGTGTCATTTGATTTAAAACTGTAATTCACTTTGAAGTTATTAATTCTAGCCGTACTCTAATGTGACTCTGCAGAGAGCGGTGCAGTATTTGGAGCTGTACAAACGGAACAGAGGATGATTCTCCTTTCTTGCTCGCTACAAGACAAGAGTCCCAGTTAGTGACTTTAATCTGCACAAAGTGACTCACGATTGACATTTTTAAATGGCTTTGAGAGGGGTTAAGAAGTGGACTTTCCGCTTCTGAAAAGCAGCGAAGCAATGAACCAACGAAACAGTGGGTCAGAGCACTGCTTTATTGCTTCAAGCTTCAAGAACAGCTGCTGCAGAAGCACTGGTTACAGATCCACTGCAGGGTCTGCAATCAACGTAAAGAAATGATCAGTTTCCCAATAAAACGGCCGCTCTGAAGAACTGGTAAAGCCCAGGTTACATATAGATGGTTTTGTCGGCGAGTAGTACGTAGACCGAAGTTCGCGGTAGTTCCGGCTGTTTTCGCGGTGGAAAGGGGCGGAGCGTGCGCAGCGGGGATCCTCCTCGCTCTTTCCCACCAAAAACTCTGTCATAATTGTGTTTAGAAACCAGTCACCATTTGTTTTATTATACATCTGTGTAGTTAATTAATAAAATATTCTCTACAGACGATTCTGTGTTAACAACGGCGTGTGATCCTTAAGACGGCCAAAAACTTTTCCGGGATGCTTCCGGGAGCTCTTACCGTCTGTGTGTAAACGGGGCTTAAGGGAATCATTAAGCAAAAAGGCTAATGATGTCGATGGATCGAATCATTTCTTAACAATTCTCAAAAAGAACTGGTTGTCGATACCCATTCCTTGCGCCTCTCAGTTTGAAAACCACTGCTCAGGAGATTTATTATCCCAATAAAGATAAACAATCCAAACAAAGGCAAAAATGAGGCATGGAAAAAAGGGTCCAAAATTACACACAAGCAGAATCCAAACAGAGTCACAAGGAATGATTGAAAAACACTAGGAATGACACAGAAGCACATGATGAAAATAAGGAATCTCTGAATACTCACAACCAGCAGGAAGCAATGTGAACCAACTGGCAAACAAACAGGGACAGAGGTGTGGCTTTAAAGCAAAACCAACTAATCAACAACAGGTGTGTGACAAGGTCAAAGGTCAACTGACAAACTAACAGAAAAAGGTGACTAGAAACTAAACAGACATCTAAGGAAAGTAGAATGAAAACTCGACCGTAACAAAACATAACCCAAGAAGAAGAAAAATCACAAAACCAAAATCACAAGGTGACTAATAATTAAACAAACCTCTAGGGGTGAGTAGAACTCAAACCTAACCGAGCTCACAAATCACAACAGAGGAAGTGACAGAACCAAAATATAAATCTTAGTACAAGATACAAAAACCAATGTGAAACTCCAAAGTGTATAAATGGTAAATGGACTGCATTTACATAGCTGTCAGGATGTGAGTTTTGTCTGGTTTTATTTTCATGGTTTTGTTTGGTTATGTGTTGTTGCTTTTCTGTGTCTATATTCTTTTGTTGGGTTCTTTCTGTTTGGGTCTGTCTGTCTCTGCCTCGCTTGTCTGTCTCTGCTGACTCTTGGTGGTGGGCGTCTCCTCCTCTCTGGCCACTCCCCCATTCTGGTGCATTCCATGAACACCTGCTTCCAATTTACACCTCATCACGTGGATGTTTAAATAGCTCTCCAGTTTCCCTAGTCCTTTGCCAGATTGATGCGCCTAGTGCCTCGTCTCCAGCTCTGTATCTTGTATTCTTGTTCTGCCTGCTTCTTGTGTGTTTCAACCACCTGCCTGTTTCCCCAACCATGCGTTTGCCTAATGTTCCTGTTTTTTTTTTGCTCTTGTTCGACTGCCTTACTGTGTACCGGACCCTGTTTACTGTTTGAGTAAACTGCTTTTACATACAGAGCCTGTTGTCCGAGTCCTGCATTTGCGTCCTGCCTAAACCGTCGCTGAGACCTCATCGATCAATCTGGCCAATGATGGACGCAGCGGACTCGATGCCCTTCCAGCTTGTGGTATGCCACCATAGTTGGCAGCTTGCCCAGCAAGAGGACCAGCTCGCCGCTCTCAGCACCGGCTTTAGCAAGCTAACTCAATGTCAGGATGCTTTCATGTCCTCCATAAGCTCTCAATTGGAACAACTCCTGTCGAAGCTCGACACACAGGCCAGCCAGGACTGAGTTAAATGTAGCACCAGTCTCTCTCCGCCAAGAACGCTGGCCTCCTTTTCGGCTTTCGTACCTGACTCCAGCATTTACATGCAGCTTTCCCGTCCTGAGCATTTCCTTGGAGAGACTGGAGACGTTATCACTTAGTGTTCATTCTTGTCACCAAGAGTGAGTGGAATCCAGCCACCCTTCAAGACGTCTTCTTTCAGGGGCTGGCTTCTGATGGCCAGGACCAGCTAATCTCCATTGAGCTTCCCAAAGATTTGGTTGAGCTGATCGCCCTGGCTGTCCGGACTGACCGGCGCCTATCAGAACGTCCCCACCATAAGCTTCGCTATTCACCTCGATGCTCCTCCATTCCCAACCCAGGACTCCCCAGGACTCACCGCGCTGACACTGACACCACATGCCAGTGATCCGATGAACCCATGCAGCTGGGCTGAACACACCCATCACAGGAGGAGCAACATCACAGACGAGACAACGGACTCTGTTTTTACTGTGGACAGTCTGGTCATGTGATTTCTTATTGTCCAGTTAGGGGTGCTTCTGGAAGGTCTCAGGCATCTGTATGGGTGAGTCATAATTCCATTTCTTCCTTGGCCTCTCAAAATTTAATTCTTGCTAAATTGGACTCCGATCAGTATACTGAGTTGGTGCAGGCCTTTGTGGATTCTGGTTCTGATGTTAATTTAATGTTATCTTCTCTCGCTAGGTCCCTGCGCCTTAGATTGTTTCGCATCCCACGCCCTTTGGTGGTCAGAGTGGTGGATGGCCAGGAATTAGGACAAATAACACATCGAACTAAGTCAGTCCATCTCACAATTGGGGAAAACCATGTTGAATCAATTAGTTGCTTGATCCTCGACAAGATGACTCACTCTGTAATCCTGGGGCAGCCCCTGACTGCAACAGCACTGCTCCAGTTTCAATTGGGCTAATGGAACTATTACTGTGTGGGGATCCACCTGCTCTGGGAGCTGCATTACAAAGACTAGATCTCCGTCATTAGCAGTTCCTTCGAAACTCACGGGGGTTCCTCCCTGTTATCACGACTTAGCGCCGGTGTTTAGTAAAGCTAAGGCAAAGTCCCTCCCGCCTCATCGATCTTATGTTTGCGCTACTGATTTGCTACCTAGGACAAGCCCACCTTGGGGTAAACTGTACTCGCTGTCTGCTCCTGAATGCACCGCCATGCAGGACTACATTCAGGAGTCACTCCATGCAGGCTTAATTCGGCCTTCATCGTTACCAGCAGGGGCGGGCTTTTTCTTTGTCGAGAAGACGGTTAGACACTCAGACCATGTATTGATTATCGGGGGTTGAATGATATTATGGTCAAGAACTGCTATCCATTGCCATTGATGTCTTCTGCGTTCAAGTCGCTAGATGGCGCCAAAGTATTTTCTAAATTAGATCTCCGTAATGCATACCATTTAGTTAGGATCAAACAGGGGGATGAATGAAAGATGGTGTTTAACACTCCCACAAGGCACTATGAGTACCTGGTAATACCTTTCGGGCTTACTAATGTGCCGGCTGTTTTTCAATACCTCATGAATGACGTCTTATGGGACTTCCTTAACAAATTCGTTTTTGTATATTTGGATGATATTTTGATTTTCTCGCCAGACCTCGAGTCCCATGTTCAGCACGTTTGAATCGCGTTACAGACCCTCCTCAAGAATGATTTGTACATCAAGGCAGAAAAATGTGAATCTCATAGGCCAGCAGTATCATTCCTGGGGTTCTTTATCACAGACCGTAAGATTCAAATGGACCCTGATAAAGTGGCAGCAGTGCGTGATTGGGTGGCACCCGAGAGCTGTAAAGAGGTGCAGAGGTTCCTGGGATTTGCTCATTTCTATTGTAAATTTATCCAAAACTTCAGCTCTGTTGCGGCACCTCTTTATAACGTGACCTCATCCCTTCGGGCGTTCAAGTGGACACCGGAGTGTGATGAGGCTTTTCGGGTCCTTAAGCAACGCTTTATGGCAGCCCCAGTGCTACTCCTTCCTGTCCCCACTTGGCAATTTGTGGTTGAAGTCAATGCTTCGGACATTGGTGTGAGAGCTATCTTGTCATAAATGAGTCCCACAGACAGATGGATCCGTGTGCCTTTCTTTCCCGCAAATTGTCCTCCGCGGAATGCAACTATAGCACCAGCAACCAGGAACTACTAGCGGTTAAAGTGGCCTTGCAGGAGTGGCGACACTGGCTTGAGGGGGCACAGATGCCATTTTTAGTTTACATAGACCATAAGAACCTGGCTTACTTACACACTGCAAGATGTTGGAACACCCATCAGGCTCGTTGGGCCAGATTTTTCAGTAGTTTCGATTTTATCCTCACTTACCAGCCCAGATCAAAACATGGTAAACCGGATGCAGTGTCCAGGCAGTTCAATGGTCCCAATCCGCCTATTGAGTTAAGCACTATTCTGCCGGCCGCATGTTTTGTTTCAACAATCACGTGGGATATCGAGTCTCCTGTTAAGACCATTCTGGAAGGTGTAACTATGCCAGCTGACTGTCCACCAGGAAAATTATTTGTTCCTGCCCCTCTTAGACGGGACGTAATTCAATGGGGTCACAGCAATCAGTTTTCCTGCCATCCGGGTATCAAGAAGACCCAGTTTGTCATTCAACAACAATTTTGGTGGCCTCATATGATTCTGATATTACAGAGTTTGTGAATGCCTGTCAGGTTTGTGCTATGTACAAATCGTCCATTCGTCCACCTGCCAGTTTGCTGTTGCCTCTGTCTATCCCCAGACAGCCCTGGACCCATATCTCAATGAATTTTATCACTGGTCTTCCTCCTTTCAAGGGACATATGGTTTTGACTGTTGTATATCGACTTTTGAAAATGTGCCATTTTGTGCCCTTGTTGAAACTGCCTTTGGCCAAGGAACTGGCTGAGATTATGCTGACACATGTGTTCCGCCTCCATGGTTTTCCACAGGACATTGTCTCTGACCGGGGTCCACAGTTCGTGTCTGGGTTTTGGAGGGAATTCTGCTGTCTCCATGGGGCCACCTCCAGCCTTATGTCCCGGTACCATCCCCAGGCTAAGATCAGTCTGAACGCTTTAACCAAGAGTTAGAGAAGGGTCTAAGAAATCTTTGTTCACAGTGTCTGTCCACCTGGGTTTCAAATTAGTCTTGGATAGAGTTAGCACATAACAGTTTACCTTCAGCATCTTTTGGGTTTTCTCCTTTCCATGTAGTCTTCGGTCATCAGCCTTCTCTGTTTTCTTCCACGGTTTTGCATTCCCCAGTTCCTTCAGCTCTCAGCCTGGTCATCAGGTGCCAACGAACCTGGGAGCGGGCTCGGCGAGCTCTTGGTTGCTCTTTGATCCTGTATAAGACCGCGGCCGACCGTTAGCGTTAGGTCACTCCTGCTTATTCAGCAGGTCAAAAAGTTTTCTACCCGGCACATACCACTTCGTTGTGCTTCACGCAAGCTGGCTGGTCATTTTCCCATATCCAAGGTCATCAATCCTGTTTCTGTCCATCTCCGGTTACCGAGGTCTATGCGTATACATCCCACATTCCATGTCAGTCATATCAAACCTGTTAGAACTAGCTCTTTGTGCCCTCCGGATGTTCCCCTGCCACCCGCCCAGTCCGTGGGGCTGGGGGGGGGGGGTGTCCTGTGTTGTCTGTGCGGAAGGTTCTTGCTGCACATCGACAGGGCCGCGGGTTTCAATATTTGGTTGATTGGGAGGGTTACAGTCCAGAGGAACGGTTGTGGGTTCCCTCCCGTTTTATTTTGGACCCTGGTCTCGTTTGTGATTTTCATTTGGCTCATCCTGCTGCTTTTCATGGTTTTGTTTGGTTAGGTTTTGTTGCTTTTCTGTATCTATTCTCTTGTTGGGTTCTTTCTGTTTTGGTCTGTCTGTCTCTGCCTCTCTTGTCTGTCTCTGCTGACTCTTGTTGGTGGGCATCTCCTCCTCTCTGGCCACTCCCCCATTCTGATGCATTCCACGCACACACACATGCACACATGCTTCCAATTTCACCTCATCACCTTAAATAGCTCTCCAGTTTCCCTAGTACTTTGCCAGATTGATGCGCCTAGTGCCTAGTGCCTCTCCAGCTCTGTATCTTGTTTTCTTGTTTTCCTGCTTCTGGTGTGTTTATGACCACCTGCCTGTATCCCCGACCACGCGTTTGCCTAATGTTCCTGGTTTTGTTGGTCTTGTTGGACTGCCTTACTGTGTACCGGACCCTGTTTACTGTTTCAGTAAACTGCTTTTACATACAGAGCCTGTTGTCTGAGTCCTGCATTTGCGTCCTGCCTAAACCATCACTGAGACCTGATAATAGTACTTTTCCATCTGCATCAGAGCCTCAAAGCACTTCACAAATAATGCCTCACCATCACCCCAATGTGAGGGTGCTAACATATAAGGTACTGACTACACACCGGGAGCAACTAGGGGATTAAGGACTTTTGCCCAAGGGCCCTTAGTGATTTTCCAGTCAGGCTGGGATTTGAACCGAGGATCCTCTGGTCTCAAGCCCAATGCTTAACCACTAGACCATCAGCTCCCCCAAACGTGCAACAGAGGAAAAACTGACATGATCATCCCTGGTTCTCAAGACCAGGCACCTAAGTGGCTCTACTCTACTCTTTTCTACTCTCCTATTTTACTCTTCCTTTTTAGACATTTAGATATACCTTTATATAGTAACATAGTCCCAGCTTAGAATTGGAATATAATATATAAGATATACCTTACTGAATTTTCATGAAGACTAACACATGAAAAGGAGGCTATCAATAATCAAACTACACAAAGAATTGAACAGTAACCAAAAATTAAATACAGGAACACAAGGACAAAATCAATATGGAACACAACAGTGAACAGAGTACAAACCAGAAGACACAGGGGAAACATAACACGGTGAACTCGGGAGAGGGGAGACAAAACACAGACGGAGGACTGATCACACAAATTCAGGAGAGACAGACCAAGGACGGAGACAGAGGGTGAACCACAAGGAGGCATGCACGGATACAAACACAGACACATAAGACACAAACATGGGTGATGGGTGCGCACACATACACAACATATACTGCATTATACCCAGTGGTGGGCACAGATAACCAAAAAGTTAGCTTCGATAACAGATAATCAGCTAACTGAAAAGTTATCTTTTATAAAGCTAAATCGATAAACCACCCAAAAATGTATCGGAAGCTGCAGTAAACCAAAAACTGATAGCTATTGTATTGTCTCTGGTACATTTGCTTCTGGTAGCATCAAAGGCGATCACAGACCCAAACAATGAGTCAGCACGTCTGTCTTTGTGCATCATGCCCACTGCTGGAAACTCCTGTTTACTATATAGCTTGCAGGAGAGAAGCTCAACTCTACTCAAAAGCAGTGTCACCCTGAGGCGGAGGTCTTGGAAAATAAAGCAGTGCTGACTTATGGTTTTGATATTTGAATAACTCCATTAATGTCAATTCTGTCATTTGTACAAAGTTAAAATATAACATATATCTTTTAATTTTAAATAATGCACTAATTCTGAAGTTTTGTAACAAACACAGACAGATGCCAAAGGGATTATGGGTAAAATGTGCCTCTGCTAACTCTCTACTCAATAGCAGTGTCATCGTGAAGCGGAGGTCTTGGAAAATAAAGCAGTACTGACTTATGGTTTTGATATTTAAATAACTCCATTAATGTCAATTCTGTCATTTGTTCAAAGTTAAAATATAACATATATCTTTTAATTTTAAATAGTGCACTAATTCTGAAGTTTTGTAACAAACACAGACAGATGCCAAAGGGATTATGGGTAAAATGTGCCTCTGCTAACTCTCTACTCAATAGCAGTGTCATCGTGAAGCGGAGGTCTTGGAAAATAAAGCAGTGCTGACTTATGGTTTTGATATTTGAATAACTCCATTAATGTCAATTCTGTCATTTGTACAAAGTTAAAATATAACATATATCTTTAAATTTTAAATAATGCACTAATTCTGAAGTTTTGTAACAAACACAGACAGATGCCAAAGGGATTATGGGTAAAATGTGCCTCTGCTAACTCTCTACTCAATAGCAGTGTCATCGTGAAGCGGAGGTCTTGGAAAATAAAGCAGTACTGACTTATGGTTTTGATATTTAAATAACTCCATTAATGTCAATTCTGTCATTTGTTCAAAGTTAAAATATAACATATATCTTTTAATTTTAAATAGTGCATTAATTCTGAAGTTTTGTAACAAACACAGACAGATGCCAAAGGGATTATGGGTAAAATGTGCCTCCGCTAACACTGATTGGTTGTCTATGTAAAAACCAAAACGTTAATGTGAGGTGTGTGTTGGTGTTTACATATAAATGTGCTTTTGTAAAATATGACATTTAAAAAAAAGGCATTTGTAAAACAATACCAAGTTGTAATTAGACAAACGTCTGATATAACTGGTGTGAAAATAAATAGAACACTGCCATCTACTGGTGCCCAGAAATAATGATTCCTCAAAACAGACAAAAAATAAATTATTCAGAAAAACTCAAAAAATGACTCCAAAAAACAAACCAAAAAATAAATTTATCAAGTGAATCCAATATGCTTCCGCAAATATCCACTGTTTAAAACTGTTTAGCTAACAAAGAATGATAGTATAATAATTATTTTAGTAAATGCTAAAAATTAAGAAAATCCAATAGGTACTGGGGGCAATTGCATGAAGTGATTTCTATGTGAGCAAGACTCACTTTGTAGGAGACATGAGACAGAACTAAGACATAAGTGAAGGCACATGAGCGTGTGATTAACGGGCTGCTAACACTTAGTGTCTAGTCAGAGAGTGATGGACAGAGTCTAGAGATGTTCTTTGGGATGTAAAAGCAGATTCTGAGATATTTTATTTTTGACTGAAAGAACAGTTAGTGATACCTACAGTTGGTTGTGGACCTCTGGGGAAGAAGAGTTGGAGCAGCCATCAATGTTCAGAGAAATCCACCCATTGTTTGGTGCAGTGGTATGGGGGCCCCATCCATCCATCCATCCATCCATCCATCCATCCATCCATCCATCCATCCATCCATCCATCCATCCATCCATCCATCCATCCATCCATCCATCCATCTTTTTTCAAGATGGCACTGTCGATGCAGCTGCCTGTTATTTCAGCTCTGCCCCCTCTTTTCCTACTTTCGCTATTTTTAATACTTTTTAATAGTGCTTTATTGTTTATATTTGCAGTGGGTGGTACCCTGTGCAAGTGTGCACATGGTAAACTCACTTTTGTAACTCTTGTGATTAGTTTTCTGCTTCTTTCAGCAATTTTTGAGGCAACACAGGGAAATCCTTTTGTTCCCAGCTCCGGACATCCCATTGTTTACAGCCGGGATCAGCTGTTTGGACTAAGAGACTCTATGTACAGTGGGCCGGGTCCCCACTATGCTGAGCACCTGGACATACCTGCAGACATACAGAAGAGACGGAGAGGCTGCAGGGGTGGCCGGACGAAGCAGAGAAGGACTTATATTCTGCCTGTGGTCATGGGGAATGTAAGGTCCCTCCGCAACAAGACTGAGGAGCTAGCAGCGCTAACCCATTTCCAGAGGCTGTATAAAGGCTGCAGTCTCATGTGCTTCACAGAGACGTGGTTGGATGAATATGTACCGGACTGTGTTACCAACATGAACAGCTTCACACTTATCTGCGTGGACAGGACGTTGGCGGAGAGCGGGAAGAAAAGAGGAGTTGGGCTCAGCGTTTATGTGAGTAAGAGATGGTGCAGCACAGCTCATGTTCACCTGAAGGATCAGATCTGCGCGTATATTCCTCCCTCTGCAGACGCCACCGCTGCCTGTGAGCGGATCCACAGTACAGTGACGTGACTGCAGACACAACACCCCGTGCACTCCTCCTCATTACAGGGGACTTTAACCACGCCTCCCTCTCCACCACCCTCCCCACGTTCACCCAGTACATCACGTGTAAAACCAGGGACAATAGAATATTGGACCTTCTTCAGGGTTCTAGCTAGGATAAAATTTTAGCGTAGTGGTAATGTCGAGGGAGCAAAGCGACCGGGGGTGGGGGGGGAATGGCTTTTGAAAATTCAAGGTAAAAATTGGCCATTCAAGGGGTACTCAAAGGGGGAAAGCCAGGTACGACAGCCCAAGTCCCTTCATCGTGTCCAGAAGGCTGGGGAAGTTTGTTGAGTGGGCAATCTCATTCTGGGTTAGCCAGTACATGGCCCTCGGTGAGGCCGTCGGAGTCCGCGCACATTTTTAAGTCAAGACTTAAAACCTATTTTTATTCTCTTTCTTATGAGTAGTTTTTATTTTGTTATGTTTTATTCTTTTACTTTTGTTTTTAATTAGGTATTTGAATTTTTTTATTTTTATTTATTTATTTTAATTTTTTATGTTGAACTGTTCTGTGTGAGGCACCTTGAGATGGCTTTTGTTTTAATTTGGCGCTTTATAAGCTGATTAAGTTGAAATTGAACAACATTTTATTGAGTCTTTAAGTAAATAAATATGAAATTGGTTACTGGATCCTTAAACTCTGGACATAATAAACTCTACATGGTGGATCCTTGATCTCTGGACATGAACAGAAATAAAATCTGTTAGTTTTTGTCAAAAGCATTTCCTTTCAGACATTATTGGCATGAATATCTTTCCATATCTATGAGCTGAGCTCTAGCTGCAGATGTGCTGCAGGTCAGGTTTATAAAAAATGCAAGATGTCTCATTTTGGGAGGAAAAAATGTTTTAGTCGACTGTAGTTTATTGTCTGTATTGCAACGTTTGTAAAAGGTGTCATTTTATTTAAAGCGGTGATTCGTTTTGAAGTTATTAATTCCGAGCGGACTCTGTCTCAGCAGAGAGCCGCGCAGCGTTTAAAGCTGTGACAAAGGAACGGAGGACGGTTCTCGTTTCTCGACTGCAAGACAAGCGTCCCAGTTAGTGACTTTAATCCACACAAAAGTGACTCATGATATTTTAATGGCTTTCAGAGGGGTTAAGAAGCGGACTTACTGCTTCTGAAGAGCAGCGAATCAAAGAGCCACTAGCCATTGAATTGAAGCATTGCGATTCACGCTTCAAACTGGAGTCGCGCTGCAGAAACAGTTGATTACAGACGCTGTATTGAAATCGTAACAGTCCAAAATAAGCATAACGGTCCAAAATTATAGTGTAACAAGCCATAACGCAAGTTTGCGCTAGCTAGAACCCTGTTTTTATGCTAATGTGGAGGACGCTTACACCTCCACCACCCTCCCCCCGCTGGGACACTCGGATCACAATCTCATCTATCTGCTCCCCCAATACACACCCAGGGTGAGAAGAGAGCCAGTGCCAGACTGTTTCAGAACCACAGACTGAAGCATGTTTCAAACTCTTATGGTGAAGACATCAACGGCCTGACCCAGTGTGTCACTGACAACATGAAGTTCTGTGTGGAGAGCACTGTGCCCACCCGGAGGGTACGGTGCTTTCCCAACAACCACCCTGCGTGACCACCGAGGTGAAGGTCCTGATGAACCAGAAGAAGAGGGCTTTCAACTCGGGAGACAGAGAGGAGCAGCGTAGAGTCCAACAGGAACTCCAGTGGAAGATCCGAGCAGCCAAGAAGGAGTATGGAAGGAAGATGGAGGAGCAGCTGGCCCAAAACAACGTCAGGGACGTGTGGAGAGGCCTCAAGACTGCCTCCGGATTTGGTCAGGGTGCCAGCAGGAATGCAGATGGAGATTCTTGGTTTGCAGAGGAGCTAAACAGTTACTTTAATCGGTTTGGCTCCTCCTCACCTGCCCCCCTGCCTGATCCCAGCTCTCCACACGTCTCCAGCAGCCAGCCGCCCAGTCCCCCTGACCCCACCACCTTCTTCCACCTGGTCACCTCCACTGCACCCCGGACTTTGTCCCTCCTCTCCTCGGACTGTATCCAGCCCCAGACCACCTCAGCTCATACCTCAGCTCCCCCTCCCTCCCCCCTCACTGTAACTCCGACTGAGGTGAGAGGCCAGCTCCTGTGGCTGAAGCAGAGGAAAGCAGCAGGACCTGATGGGATCTTCCCGAGGCTGCCAAGGACCTGTGCAGATGAGTCGCCTCCACCTCCTGAGGAGACTGAGATCCTTTGGAGTGAGCAGGCCTCTGCTTAAGACCTTCTACGACTCTGTTGTAGCCTCTGTCCTCTTCTGTGCTGTCCTCTGTTGGGCCCCGGGCAGCACAAAGCGGGACAGAAAGAGACTGAATAAGCTGGTCAGGAAGTCCAGCTCTGTCCTGGGCTGTCCTCTGGACTCTCTGGAGGAGGTGGCTGAGAGGAGTTAGCCAAGTTCAAATCCATCATGGACAACTCCTCTCATCCTCTGCACCAGACTGTAGTGGAGCTCTGCAGCTCCTTCAGTGACAGACTGAGGCACCTTCAGTGCAAGAAGGAACGATACCGCAGATCGTTCCTCCCTGCTGCTGTCAGACTGTACAATAACACTGTGAAATAACCACATGCAATAATATGTCCACAAATCACGTGCAATATTAATATGTCCACAAATCATGTGCAATAACAACTCGTTTACAAATCCCAGCACTAATGTCACCTTATCACATCTAAATTCCACTAAGATGCTCCTGTCTTTTCAATTCCAATCATGTTTATGTATGCATATGTACTTATGCATGTACGTATATATATGTATATGTGTATATATATGTGTGTATGTGTGTATATACATATATAAGCATATATGTGTATGTATGTATATCCATCCATCCATTTTCTTCCGCTTTATCCGGAGTAGGGTCGCGGGGGCAGCAGCTCAAGCAAAGCCGCCCAGACCTCCCGATCCACACACACCTCCCCCAGCTCCTCCGGGGGAACCCCAAGGTGTTCCCAAGCCAGCCGAGAGATGTAGTCCCTCCAGCGTGTCCTGGGTCTTCCTCTGGGCCTCCTCCCAATCGGACGTGCCCGGAAACACCTCTCCAGCGAGCCATCCAGGGGGCATCCGGAAAAGATGCCCGAGTCACCTCAACTGACTCCTTTCGATGTGGAGGAGCAGCGGCTCGACTCCGAGCTCCTCCCGAGTGACCGAGCTCCTCACCCTATCTCTAAGGGAGCGCCCAGCCACCCTGTGGAGGAAACTCATCTCGGCCGCTTGTACTCGCGATCTCGTTCTTTCGGTCATGAGCCAAATCTCATGACCATAGGTGAGGATCGGAACGTAGATCAATCTGTAAATCGAGAGCTTTGCCCCCCTACTCAGCTCTCTTTTCACCACGACAGTCCGATACAGCGACCGCATCACTGCAGATGCTGCACCGATCTGTCTATCGATCTCATGCTCCATCCGTCCCTCACTCGTGAACAAGACCCCGAGATACTTAAACTCCAAGTGTCCTTGCCTCAAGTGGAGTCAAGTGTCTCCACTTGATATCTATCTATCTATCTATCTATCTATCTATCTATCTATCTATCTATCTATCTATCTATCTATCTATCTATCTATCTATCTATCTATCTATCTATCTATCTATCTATCTATCTATCTATCTATCTATCTATCTATCTATCTATCTATCTATCTATCTATCTATCTATCTATCTATCTATCTATCTATATAGATAGATAGATAGATATATTATCCTTGCACACGCTGTTTGATGCACATCTTCCTCTACTCGCACCCATCTTGTGTGTTTTTTAAGAGCTGACGTAACGTGAATTTCTCCACTGTAAGATCAATAAAGTCTTATCCATCCATCCATCCGTCCATTTTCTATAACCCCCTACTCCAAGACCTCAATTTTATTGTCATTAAGCTAGAGATGGTTGGATGACACCCAGGTTTTGATGCTTTCCAGGCAGCTCATAATGGACAGTAGGGTTGCTGATTTGAGGTTTGGTGCTGACGTACAGCTGAGTATCATAAACATTGCAATCTGAGCAAGGAGGAGAATACAGATGATGAAAAGGAGAGGTTCCAACCCAGATCATTTACACCCAATTTGCACTGAGTCCATGACTAAGTGATTGAAAAGTGGCCTTTACTCTGCGTCATTCTCATTGACTCTCACTGGGGTTGGAGGTTGGTCACAATGGGGTCTCCATGGTTGGAAAAGAGATCCCTCTCGGTCACCATCACTCCCCATCACTCTCCATTGGTCTCCAGCAGGTGTGTGAGTGTAGTGAACTGTTTAAAACACTTGCACAAGTTGTGTGACCAGTTAAGAGATAGGTGTGTCTCATAAGTTGTCTTGATAAACTCTCACAAGTCTCAACTCACCCTCAACTTGATTGTATGGGTCGTAATAGACTCTCAATTGACTCTGCATGGGGTTGCATCAATGATTGCGGATAGTAACATATTTGTCACTCGCACAATTCAGTCGCAATGCAAGCTTGGTGCAAACACAATTAACAGATCAAAATGGAGACCAGTCAAGACCTGTGAGAGTTGACAAAATCTCATGATCCTGTAGGTTTTATATAGGTCTCAGTCCTGTGTAAACGGGGCATTAGGAACACCTTGGATAAGTGGAGCAGGGCAGAGTATGAGCCACTACTAATGATGCAGCAACATACACACTAGCATCCTCTCACATCCGCTATTTGTTGTCTTTATGGCTAAATGTAGAAAAACACACACTCATCTTCAACCGCTTAGTCCAGTCAAGGGTTGCAGGGGGCTGGAGCCTATCCCAGCAGTCATAGAGCGTGAGGCGGGGTATGTAGAAAAACTGAATTGTTAATTTGAAGATGTAGTAATTTACAAGCAATCCTGCTTTGTGTATTCTTGTTTTTGTATAGTTTGTTTCCATGGAAGCGATAGCGACATCCATCATAGATATATTTCCTACAACAATGCATAGAAAAGGATGTCAGGAATGTTTGCTCCTTCTCTTGTGTGTTGTGTGCTTCTTTTCCCAGCTCATCATGATCACTGAGGTCAGTATGTAGTAATTTTATATACAGTACTTCATTTAATTTTCTACAGTATGCACATGTACTGCTTTGATCCCGCAACAGTTTCTTTGCATTTTATAATATCAGTGCTTTTAGATTTGTATCTCACAAGTGAGACTAATGGCGTACAATAATTTGAGCCTTGCATCCACATCTGAAAAATTAATCCACATTATTCTCTGCTGTTGTTTCCAGGGAGGGATGTACGTGTTACAATTATTTGACTACTACACTTACAATGGAGCCTGCATCCTCTTTCTCTGTTTGTTTGAATCCTTGACTATGGGTTGGATATTTGGTTGGTTTGCTATTTTTAACATTGCAAAGCTATTTTACCAATAACTTTGAATATAACACAAAATATAGTCTTGTTAATGTGAAATCTGTTCTAATTTATTAAGGGGCAGATTGTTTGTGTTTGATCATTCAGGACATGACTGGTGTACATGCTAGTCCACTGTTTAAAATCTGCTGGTGCTACCTCACGCCCCTCATTTCACTGGTGAGTTTATGCTTTCATTATGATGATGATAATATCAGTGTACATCTCCATAACATCAAACTACGGACAAGTCTTTTTGTATTCACTTATTATTTTAAGGGTTCACTCATATTTTCCTTGGTGAGGCACAAACCTCTGACATTCAGTCACTGGTATGTGTATCCAATGTGGGCCCATGCACTGGGATGGATACTGACCCTCTCCTCTGTCCTACTTGTGCCAGGATTGGCTATATATAAGATGGGCACTAAAAGCGGGACCCTCAGTCAGGTGAGATAACCTTGTTTCTTGTTTTAATTACAAATTTAACAAACTACCAAGTGTATTTATTCAATGAATAAATACACATAAATACACAAATATACTCACTTATTATTAAGATTACAGTCTCGTTGCCTTGTTTACTGGAACGAGAACCTTATTTTTCATCATGGCGACACATCGACTCTTCAACAATAATTGAACGTGGAGCCAGACTGCCTGATATCTTAGTGTCACTTTCAGAAAATGACCATACAGTAGAGAGTCTTGTGGACAGCTTAAACACAGCGCTCACAACCACACTCGACATGATTGCTTCACCTACATTAAAATTGCACCCCCCTAAACACACTTGCCTTGGTTGAATGTTCACTTACGTGGCCTCAAACACAGGTCTGGAGGTCGAGAACGAAAATGGCATAGTTCAAAATGAGAAGTATTTCATGTCTCCTGGCGTGATGCTATTCAAGGCTATAAGCATGCACTACTGGCTACATAGTGGGCTGATTACGCTCATTTGATAAACAGAAAAAAAGCATAATTCAAAGTTCCTGTTCGACATGGTGGCAACACTTATTCATGGACACTCACCTGTACGTCACTATCCATTTACAGCCCAAGATTTCTTAGATTACTTTGAGAAGAAAATAGATGACATTAGGTTAAACATATTCCAACATGCCTTAATCCAATGTGTAATTCCTTAATGTGTGCTTTCTCTAGGCAGACCCAGTGTCATGGGTGGGCCTTAGGGTGCCTGACCCACTCTCTGAGTCAGTTGGGCACACCCTGGATGGACGAGCCTGTCAGTCACCTGCAATCCACAAAACAAACAAACAAACAAATAAATAAATAATAACAATAATAATAATTATTGTAGGGTGCCATGACCACAATTTGTAAAAATTGCCAATACAGATGTTTCATAACAATATTGTTTCTGTGTGACATACACACACAGGCATGCACGCACATACACACACATATTACAGTTTGTGTTGTGTGGGCCGCCAGAAGAGGAGGTACTGCTGGCCCACCACCACAAGAGGGCGCCCTGCCTGGAGTGCGGGCTCCAGGCACCAGAGGGCGCTGCCGCCTTACGGGAGCAGCCAGGGTGACAGCTGTCACCCATCAATGGACACAGCTGTTTCCACTCAGCACGGAGGTATATCAGCAGGACGGCGTCTCCACCTCAGTGCCGAGATATCGCCTTAAGATAGAGGTAACAATTCTCTGCTATATCATATTGCCTTTTCTGAGCATTGCAGGACAGCTGTCTACTCAAAGATAAGTACTCACCTTCCTGCAGTTTTGTGACGTGAGGTGGAGACAGCTTCTCCCCTCTCTGTGTTACTGGGTGCAGCCGCATCCACTCCTGTGTGTTTGTTCTCTTGCCAGCAGTACCGGATCCGACGAGCGGAGGCAGTGGCCACCTGGGAATTCGGGACTTGGCGGTTCCAGTATTTCCAGGGTTCGGTGGCAGAGGAAATCTGGGTGGTTCCGGTTCGACTTGGACGGACGTCTCCTACCTTCGAGCCTGCCCACACGACACCAGTGGAATTTGTTTTTTGTCAATTGTTGTATTGGTTGTGCACGTTCCACAACAGTAAAACCTTGTTATTTACCTTCTCCATTGTCCGTTCATTTGCGCCCCCTGTTGTGGGTCCGTGTTCCTACACTTTCACAACAGGATATCTCGGCCAGCGTCATGGATCCCGAGGGGCGTCAACCGGCTGTTGAACGGCCAATGGAAGAACAGGGCGCGTCGGCGTCTTCGGGAGGGGTAATCGGTGAGTTGCAGCGGATCCTCACCGCTTTCACTACTCGGATGGATTTAATGACCGAGCAGAATGTTCTCCTAAACCGCAGGGTGGAGGCTCTCGCCGCACAAGTGGAAGCGCGCCCCCCGGGCGCCGCTGCGGCTCTCCCTCCCGTGGATCCTGCGCGTGATAGTGACGTTCCTCTGGTCGTTCAACGGCCCCTCCCTCCGTCCCCAGAAGCATACATAAGCCCTCCAGAACCGTACGGAGGCTGTGTGGAGACGTGCGCGGATTTTTTGATGCAGTGTTCGCTCGTCTTCGCACAGCGTCCCGTGATGTACGCGACTGACGCTAGCAAAGTAGCTTATGTAATAAACCTGCTTCGCGGGGAGGCACGCGCTTGGGCTACAGCGCTCTGGGAGCAGAACTCACGGCTCCTTCACACGTACGATGGGTTTGTGCGGGAGCTCAGAACAGTGTTCGACCATCCCAATAGAGGAGAGACCGCTTCAACCGCGCTACTGTCAATAAGACAGGGGCGTCGGAGCGCAGCTGCCTATGCAGTCGCCTTCCGCATCGCGGCGGCGAGATCCGGCTGGAATAGCACTGCCCTCCGCGCCGCCTTTGTAAACGGACTGTCACTGGTCCTAAAAGAGCATCTGGTGGCGAAGGACGAACCGCGGGATTTAGATGGGCTCATCGATCTGGTTATACGACTCGACAACCGGTTAGAAGAACGCCGTCGGGAACGAGGTGAAGGGCGTGGTCAGGCACGCGTCGTCCCTCTCCCTTCCGGTTCCGACCGAGCTCCGCCCTCCCCACGCTCCTCTGTTCCTGCGCTCCGTGCACCTACGGCTCCCCCTGCTGACGAAGCTATGGACACGAGCAGGGCAACATTTAGGGCACCTGGAGCACAAAGGAGGCGGGTCTACGGAGCTTGTTTTGTTTGTGGCTCGAGTGAGCATCTTGCAAGCGACTGCCCCGAGCGGTTAAACTCCAACGCCCCGCCCCTAGAGACTGGGCCAGGGGTGGGTCAAAACATTCACGTGGGACACACCCACATTGCCACACGACTCCCAGTCACGATCCTGTATGAGGATTTAACCCTGAAGGCCCCAGCACTGGTGGACACGGGCTCTGAGGGGAATCTGCTAGATAGCAGATGGGCCAGGGAGATAGGGCTCCCTCTGGTGGCTCTTACCTCGCCTGTACAGGTTCGGGCACTAGATGGCTCCCTACTCCCACCAATCACGCATAAGACACCTCCAGTAACTCTGGTGGTGTCAGGTAACCACCGGGAGGTGATCGAGCTCTTTGTGACTCAGGCCACCTCCCGAGTGGTTCTGGGTTTTCCCTGGATGCTAAAGCACAATCCCCGGATCGATTGGCCGTCCGGGGTAGTGGTACAGTGGAGCGAAACCTGCCATCGGGAGTGTCTAGGTTCCTCGGTTCCTCCCGGCTCCCACGCTAAGGAGGAGGTCCGAGTCCCGCCCAATCTGAAGGCGGTGCCGGCGGAGTACCATGACCTCGCTGACTTTTTCAGCAAGGATCTGGCTCTCACGCTTCCTCCCCACCGCCCGTATGATTGTGCCATTGATTTGGTTCCAGGCAGTGAGTTCCCGTCCAGTAGGCTGTACAACCTCTCACGGCCGGAACGCGAATCAATGGAGACCTACATCCGGGACTCATTAGCCGCCGGGTTGATCCGGAATTCCACCTCTCCGATGGGTGCGGGTTTCTTTTTTGTGGTTAAAAAAGATGGTGGGCTTCGTCCATGCATTGATTACAGGGGGTTGAACGAAATCACGGTTCGCAACCGATACCCGTTGCCCTTGTTGGATTCAGTGTTCACCCCCTTGCATGGAGCCACAATCTTCACCAAGCTTGATCTTAGGAATGCGTATCATTTGGTTCGGATCCGGAAGGGAGACGAATGGAAGACGGCATTTAACACCCCGTTAGGTCATTTTGAGTACCTGGTCATGCCGTTCGGTCTCACTAATGCTCCCACGACTTTCCAAGCGTTGGTAAACGATGTCTTGCGGGACTTCCTGCACCGGTTCGTCTTCGTGTATCTAGACGATATACTCATCTTTTCCCCGGATCCTGAGACTCATGTCCGGCATGTCCGTCAGGTCCTGCAGCGGTTGTTGGAGAACCGCCTGTTTGTGAAGGGCGAGAAGTGTGAATTCCACCGCACTTCTTTGTCCTTCCTGGGGTTTATCATCTCCTCCGACTCCGTCGCCCCTGATCCGGCCAAGGTTGCGGCGGTGAGAGATTGGCCCCAACCCACAAGCCGTAGGAAGCTGCAACAGTTCCTCGGCTTTGCTAATTTCTACAGGAGGTTCATTAAGGGCTACAGTCAGGTAGTTAGCCCCCTGACAGCCCTGACCTCACCAAAAGTCCCCTTCACCTGGTCGGATCGGTGCGAAGCCGCGTTCAAGGAGTTGAAACGGCGCTTTTCGTCTGCACCAGTTCTGGTGCAGCCCGATCCTAGCCGCCAGTTAGTGGTTGAAGTGGATGCCTCGGACTCAGGGATAGGAGCGGTGCTCTCCCAGAGCGGGAAGACCGATAAGGTTCTTCACCCGTGTGCCTATTTTTCCCGCAGGTTGACCCCCGCTGAACGGAACTATGACGTCGGCAATCGGGAACTCCTTGCTGTGAAAGAGGCCCTCGAAGAGTGGAGACATCTGTTGGAGGGAACAGCCGTGCCATTCACGGTTTTCACTGACCATCGGAACCTGGAGTATATCAGGACCGCCAAGCGGCTGAACCCCAGGCAAGCCCGCTGGTCACTGTTCTTTGGCCGTTTTGACTTCCGGATTACCTACCGTCCCGGGACCAAGAATCAAAGATCGGATGCATTGTCCCGGGTGCACGAAGTCGAAGTCAAAACGGAACCGTCGGATCCCCCGGATCCCATCATCCCGGAGTCCGCTATCGTGGCCGCCCTCACCTGGGACGTGGAGAAGACCGTCCGGGAGGCCCTGACCCGTGACCCGGACCCCGGAAACGGACCAAAGAACAGACTATACGTCCCACCAGAGGCTAGGGCTGCAGTCCTGGACTTCTGTCACGGTTCTAAGCTCTCCTGTCACCCTGGGGTGCAAAGAACCGTGGCAGTCGTCCGGCAACGCTTCTGGTGGGCGTCCCTGGAGGCCGACGTCCGGGACTACGTCCAGGCCTGTACCACCTGCGCCAGGGGCAAGGCCGACCACCGAAAGACCTCAGGGCTGCTACAGCCACTGCCCGTGCCTCATCGCCCCTGGTCCCACATCGGCTTGGACTTTGTCACGGGTCTCCCGCCGTCCCAGGGCAACACCGTCGTCTTCACGGTAGTGGACCGTTTCTCCAAGGCGGCCCACTTCGTGGCCCTCCCGAAGCTCCCAACGGCCCAGGAGACAGCGGACCTCCTGGTCCACCACGTCGTCCGTCTGCATGGAATACCATCAGACATCGTTTCCGATCGCGGTCCCCAGTTTACCTCACACGTTTGGAGGAGCTTCTGCCGGGAACTGGGGGCCACGGTCAGCCTTTCGTCCGGGTATCACCCCCAGACCAACGGGCAAGCAGAGCGGGCCAACCAAGAATTGGAGCAGACACTACGCTGTGTGACAGCCGCGCACCCGACGGCCTGGAGTACCCACCTGGCCTGGATCGAGTACGCCCACAACAGCCAAGTGTCATCCGCCACCGGCCTCTCCCCGTTTGAGGTGTGCTTGGGGTATCAGCCCCCCTTGTTTCCGGTGGTCGAGGGAGAGGTCGGTGTGCCCTCGGTCCAGGCCCACCTACGGAAGTGCCGTCGGGTGTGGCGTGCCGCCCGCTCTGCTTTGTTAAAGGCCCGGACGAGGGCGAAGAAACATGCAGACCGGCGGCGGGCCCCGGCCCCCAAGTATCGTCCTGGGCAGGAAGTGTGGTTGTCCACCAAGGACATTCCCCTACAAGTGGACTCCCCCAAACTCCAAGAACGATACATCGGTCCCTTCAAGATCCTCAAAGTCATCAATCCCGCCGCAGTGAGGCTCCAGCTTCCGGCCTCGCTGCGGATCCACCCCGTATTTCACGTGTCACGGATCAAGCCTCACCACACCTCACCCCTCTGCACCCCAGGTCCGGCACCACCTCCTGCCCGGATCATCGACGGGGAACCGGCTTGGACTGTGCGCCGGCTCCTCGACGTCCGTCGAATGGGCCGGGGTTTTCAGTACCTGGTGGATTGGGAGGGGTACGGTCCCGAGGAACGCTCCTGGGTGAAGAAGGGCTTCATCCTGGACCCGGCCCTCCTGGCCGACTTCTACCATCGCCATCCGGACAAGCCCGGCCGTGCGCCAGGAGGCGCCCGTTGAGGGGGGGGTCCTGTTGTGTGGGCCGCCAGAAGAGGAGGTACTGCTGGCCCACCACCACAAGAGGGCGCCCTGCCTGGAGTGCGGGCTCCAGGCACCAGAGGGCGCTGCTGCCTTACGGAAGCAGCCAGGGTGACAGCTGTCACCCATCAATGGAGGTATATCAGCAGGACGGCGTCTCCACTTCAGTGCCGAGATATCGCCTTAAGATAGAGGTAACAATTCTCTGCTATATCATATTGCCTTTTCTGAGCATTGCAGGACAGCTGTCTACTCAAAGATAAGTACTCACCTTCCTGCAGTTTTGTGACGTGAGGTGGAGACAGCTTCTCCCCTCTCTGTGTTACTGGGTGCAGCCGCATCCACTCCTGTGTGTTTGTTCTCTTGCCAGCAGTACCGGATCCGACGAGCGGAGGCAGTGGCCACCTGGGAATTCGGGACTTGGCGGTTCCAGTATTTCCAGGGTTCGGTGGCAGAGGAAATCTGGGTGGTTCCGGTTCGACTTGGACGGACGTCTCCTACCTTCGAGCCTGCCCACACGACACCAGTGGAATTCGTTTTTTGTCAATTGTTGTATTGGTTGTGCACGTTCCACAACAGTAAAACCTTGTTATTTACCTTCTCCATTGTCCGTTCATTTGCGCCCCCTGTTGTGGGTCCGTGTTCCTACACTTTCACAACAGTTTGTTCATGTAAATGGGGAGTCTTCTTCACAGACTAAGGTTAATTATGGAGTTCCACAAGGTTCTGTGCTAGGACCAATTTTATTCACTTTATACATGCTTCCCTTAGGCAGTATTATTAGAAAGCATTGCTTAAATTTTCATTGTTACACAGATGATACCCAGCTTTATCTATCCATGAAGCCAGAGGACACACACCAATTAGTTAAACTGCAGGAATGTCTTACAGACATAAAGACATGGATGACCTCTAATTTCCTGCTTTTAAATTCAGATAAAACTGAAGTTATTGTACTTGGCCCCACAAATCTTAGAAACATGGTGTCTAACCAGATCCTTACTCTGGATGGCATTACCCTAACATCTAGTAATACTGTGAGAAATCTTGGAGTCATTTTTGATCAGGATATGTTTTCAATGCGCATATTAAGCAAATATGTAGGACTGCTTTTTTGCATTTGCGCAATATCTCTAAAATTAGAAAGGTCTTGTCTCAGAGTGACGCTGAAAAACTAATTCATGCATTTATTTCCTCTAGGCTGGACTATTGTAATTCATTATTATCAGGTTGTCCTAAAAGTTCCCTGAAAAGCCTTCAGTTAATTCAAAATGCTGCAACTAGAGTACTGACGGGGACTAGAAAGAGAGAGCATATTTCACCCATGTTGGCCTCTCTTCATTGGCTTCCTGTTAATTCTAGAATAGAATTTAAAATTCTTCTTTTTAATTCAACATGCAGATCCAACTTGGATTTGCTGTGGCGACCCCGAGTGCAAACAAGGGAGCAGCCGAAGGGACTTACTTTTTACTTATAAGGTTTTGAATAATCAGGTCCCATCTTATCTTAGGGACCTCATAGTACCATATCACCCCAATAGAGCGCTTCGCTCTCAGACTGCAGGCTTACTTGTACAACCCCTGGCAAAAATTATGGAATCACCGGCCTCAGAGGATGTTCATTCAGTTGTTTAATTTTGTAGAAAAAAAGCAGATCACAGACATGACACAAAACTAAAGTCATTTCAAATGGCAACTTTCTGGCTTTAAGAAACAGTATAAGAAATCAAGAAAAAAAGATTGTGGCAGTCAGTAACGGTTACTTTTTTAGACCAAGCAGAGGAAAAAAATATGGAATCACTCAATTCTGAGGAAAAAATGATGGAATCACCCTGTAAATTTTCATCCCCCAAATTAACACCTGCATCAAATCAGATCTGCTTATTGACATTGACCCTATGCCATGACATTGACCCTATGTGTCTTTTTCAATCAATTCAATCAATTTTTTTATATAGCGCCAAATCACAACAAACAGTTGCCCCAAGGCGCTTTATATTGTAAGGCAAGGCCATACAATAATTATGTAAAACCCCAACGGTCAAAACGACCCCCTGTGAGCAAGCACTTGGCTACAGTGGGAAGGAAAAACTCCCTTTTAACAGGAAGAAACCTCCAGCAGAACCAGGCTCAGGGAGGGGCAGTCTTCTGCTGGGACTGGTTGGGGCTGAGGGAGAGAACCAGGAAAAAGACATGCTGTGGAGGGGAGCAGAGATCGATCACTAATGATTAAATGCATTTTTGCAAGGAATGTTTTCACAGTTTTTGCTCTATGGCAAGATGCATTATCATCTTGAAAAATGATTTCATCATCCCCAAACATCCTTTCAATTGTCCAAAATATTAACGTAAACTTGTGCATTTATTGATGATGTAATGACAGCCATCTCCCCAGTGCCTTTACCTGACATGCAGCCCCATATCATCAATGACTCTGGAAATTTACATGTTCTCTTCAGGCAGTCATCTTTATAAATCTCATTGGAAAGGCACCAAACAAAAGTTCCAGCATCATCACCTTGCCCAATGCAGATTCGAGATTCATCACTGAATATGACTTTCATCCAGTCATCCACAGTCCACAATTGCTTTTCCTTAGCCCATTGTAACCTTGTTTTTTTCTGTTTAGGTGTTAATGATGCCTTTCGTTTAGCTTTTCTGTATGTAAATCCCATTTCCTTTAGGCGGTTTCTTACAGTTCGGTCACAGACGTTGACTCCAGTTTCCTCCCATTCGTTCCTCATTTGTTTTGTTGTACATTTTTCGATTTTTGAGACATATTGCTTTAAGTTTTCTGTCTTGACGCTTTGATATCTTCCTTGGTCTACCAGTATGTTTGCCTTTAACAACCTTCCCATGTTGTTTGTATTTGGTCCAGAGTTTAGACACAGCTGACTGTGAACAACCAACATCTTTTGCAACATTGTGTGATGATTTACTCTCTTTTAAGAGTTTGATAATCCTCTCCTTTGTTTCAATTGACATCTCTCGTGTTGGAGCCATGATTCATGTCAGTCCACTTGGTGCAACAGCTCTCCAAGGTGTGATCACTCCTTTTAAGATGCAAACTAACGAGCAGATCTGATTTGATGCAGGTGTTAGTTTTGGGGATGAAAATTTACAGGGTGATTCCATAATTTATTCCTCAGAATTGAGTGATTCCATATTTTTTTCCACTGCTTGGTCTAAAAAAGTAATCGTTACTGACTGCCACAATCTTTTTTTCTTGATTTCTTATAGTGTTTCTTAAAGCCAGAAAGTTGCCATTTGAAATCACTTTAGTTTTGTGTCATGTCTGTGATCTGCTTTTTTCTACAAAATTAAACAACTGAATGAACATCCTCTGAGGCCGGTGATTCCATAGTTTTTGCCAGGGGTTGTAGTTCTAGGGTTTTTAAGAGTAGAATGGGAGGCAGAGCCTTCAGCTTTCAGGCTCCTCTCCTGTGGAACCAGCTCCCAATTCGGATCAGGGAGACAGACACCCTCTCTACTTTTAAGATTAGGCTTAAAACTTTCCTTTTTGCTAAAGCTTATAGTTAGGGCTGGATCAGGTGTCCCTGAACCATCCCTTAGTTATGCTGCTATAACTTAGACTGCTGGGGGGTTCCCATGATGCACTGAGTGTTTCTTTCTCTTTTTGCTCTGTATGCACCACTCTGCATTTAATCATTAGTGATTGATCTCTGTTCTCTTCCACAGCATGTCTTTTTCATGATTCTCTCCCCTCAGCCCCAACCAGTCCCAGCAGAAGACTGCCCCTCCCTGAGCCTGGTTTTGCTGGAGGTTTCTTCCTGTTAAAAGGGAGTTTTTCCTTCCGACTGTCACCAAGTGCTTGCTCACAGGGGGTCGGTTTGACCGTTGGGGTTGTCAAGAAAGGTGACTTTAAGCTTGCTTTCAGCTTGTTTTCATCTTGGAATATAATACGTGCCATGGGATTAATACACATGTTGTTGGAATAAACTGAACAGTGTTTGGTACTTTCCTGGAGTAAGCGAGGTCATACCGGACTTTTCCATTGCAGATGGGGAGGCCCATGGAATGAACTCAGTGGTGAAGACGATGGAATATGTCTAAGATGATTCTAAAGTGACAAAGTATGATCAAATGAAGTATTAATGTGTTAAAAGTAATATCTAAGATGATTCTAACATAACAAGTATGATTAAATGAACTATTAATGTAATAAAAGTAAGAGTTGATTAGAAAAAGTATGTTACAAATAAGTGAAATGAATGATTATATGAGTTGTTTTTCATAAAGGGTGCAGTTAGAGAGAAAGAGGAACTAAAGTTGTTTTTCATTGCAGTTAGAGAGAAAGAGGAACTAAAGAAGTTGTTTGTAGTGCAGAGGCAGAGAAAAAAAAGAAGAAGTTAGTGATGTCGCAAGTGAGGCCAGAAGAGCTGATGCTAAAAACAACTGATCAAATAATTAAGATGTGATAGAATATGAAATGAATAATAAGGAATGAAAAAGTTTGTATATGATCATATGAATTGTTTTTATGTGAAAGAAAGATAATGAAATGATTGAATATGATTGATGTGATTCTAAAGACATGATTTAAAAAGAATGAATTCTCAGAAAAGCTGACGTGTTAACAGAAAAGAGGAACTGGAGCCATAGTTACTGGCAGCCGAGACATAAGTTACGAGAAATAAGTTCCGCAGATGGCTTCCAGTAAGGGAAGGAGTAGGGAGGAGGTTTTGAGTCACCATCGTCCCCATGGTAACCAAGATCATCTGAAGAACAACAAGAGTCAAGCATATATAAGCTTCAAAACAACAGGAAACGGGGTTATTCTTCCAGGGAGAGGTGCTGTTGTCACTTCTCCCCTGCTACGAGGAGATCACAAGACTTGACCATCTTGTGAGCTGCAATTGGAATCGTGGAGTGAGAGGATTGGAGACATAAGAGATCATTTGAGAGAGTTTTCAACTCCCACTCAGGCCGTCCAGTCACGGAGTAGCAGAGCATTGGAGAATAATCACTGGCCTTAAGTCTGAGTGGGGAAGTTTCAACGTTTTCTCTCTCAAGGAACATCGCATCATACCAGAATGGATTAGATCAACTTTTGGTTGATTTAAGAAGGAATAAACTCTTATGTGGATTTATTTCCTGAAGGATTACAACATCACACAAGGATCATGGTCAGCTAACAACTAATAGCTGATGAAGAGGAGATCAAGTTCATCGAACTGGGATTTTAACATCAAAAACCTCCTTCCCTCACTCCTAGAAAAATTGTTAAGAAGTTAATCCAGTCAAGTCAGAGTAAGATCAGACAGCATTATTGAATCAGAAACAAAAATCTCTGCCAATTATTATTCTGATTAGATTTGAATTACTGTTGTGAAATTATCATCATATAACTGATTTTGATTATGTTGTCAGCACTTGCAAAACCTGCAATAAATTTCCAAGCATGCAGTTAAAGTGTTAAGGCTCGGACATTGGATTTATTGATTCTTCTTAAGGTGTAAAAGTTTACGTTTTTTGGGTGTATAATATCAAAAAGTGCTCTAAAAGGTTAGTCTGGTTTTTAATGAAATTAACGCATCCTGGGGACTCGCTGTACGAGTCACTAAATTTAAAATCTAGCAACATTCCAAGAGCCCTGATCCATAAGAGGAGAGCTGCCGTTAACGGGCGTGGCCGGCTCGTATCCTGGTTCCAGAGGAGGCTATTCGACCGAGGTGCGAGATCAGCGTCAGCGGGGTGGACGTCCGGATGGAGGCAGTGAGTGGCTAGACGAATCTCCTCGCCACCAGCTTGAACAGCCTTTGTGCAGCCCTGTCGGGTAATACCCGTGGAGACACGAAGGTCGGACCCCAGAGACGGAGAGCTGGTTTTATATCATGTGCGCTTGCATCAGCCAAGCTTGAACCTTTCGTGCGCATGCGTGAGTTTTTTCACGCCTGTCAGTTGCTTCATTCGCCTGTGAGCAGGCTTTGTGTGAGCAGTGGTCCAGCCCCCCCGTCGGATTTTCATTGTCAGGGAAATGGCTGAGCGACTGCTGCTTTGCTCCATGAAAGTTTTTTCAGAAACTGTGTGAGACAGCCAGGTGGAAACCATTCGGAAAATTCAGATGGCTTTCGGTGAAGATTCTATCGGCGTCACACAGATTAAGGACCATTACAACCGGATTACAGACGGCCCACATCGGCGGAGGGCGCGCCGCGCTCCGAGCGGCCATCGACAGGCTGAAACAACCAGATCATTTCCAGAGTGAAGGCTGTGTTGATCCGGCACGTCGTGTGACTACCAGACAAATCACAGAAAATGTGGACATCAGCACTTTTGCTGCACATTCCACTGTTACAAGAGATTTTGTAATGAAAGACGTGTGGAGGAATTCATGCGTCGGGACGGAGCCGCTCATGGCACACACCACCTCCATGTTGGAAGTCTCACAGGACATGTTGTGGCATGCCCAGCTGTTACACAATTTCTCGGATACTCACTCAACTGAAAAGCCACGAAAGCCATCTGAATCTTCCGAATGGTTTCCAACACGGAGGTGCTTTTTGTTGTGCACCATTGTGGCTCCGTCCCGACGCGTGAATTCTTCCGCACGTCTTTCATTATAAAATCTCGTGTAACAGTGGAATGTGCCGCAAAAGTGCTGATGTCCACATTTTCTGCGATTTCTCTGGTAGTCACACGACGTGCCAGATCAACACAGCCTTCACTTTGGAAATGATCTGGTCGTTTCAGCCTGTCGATGGCCGCTCGGAGCGCGGCGTGCCCTTCGCCGGTGTGGGCCGTCTTTAATCCGGTTGTAATGGTCCTTAATCTGTGTGACGCCAATAGAATCTTCACCGAAAGCCATCTGAATTTTCCGAATGGTTTCCACCTGGCTGTCTCACACAGTTTCTGAAAAAATTTTCATGGAGCAAAGCGGCAGTCGCTCAGCCATTTCCCTGACAATGAAAATCTGACGAGGGGGCTGGACCAGTGCTCACTCAAAGCCTGCCCACAGGCGAATGACACAACCGACAGGCGTGAAAAAACTCACACATGCGCACGAAGGTTCAAGCTTGGCTGATGCAAGCGCACGATTCAAATCCATATAGTTTTTGAAAAAAAAATAAAAAGGTCCGTTACTTTTCGGACAGACCTCGTATGCTCAAACTATGGAAAATATTACATTGACTATTATGAGCATCCATGTTTGAGACACTGAAGCACACCATTACACTCAAAGAAGCCTTTCCATTTCTTGGCTCCTTAATGCCAGCTATACTGGCTATGAAATATGTAAATTTGGCATATCTGTGGTAAACAGTTATTGTGGGAGAAACCTCTGAAATCTGAAAAAAAAAAAACATTTTGTGGACGAATTTTATTAGAAGAGTAGCTCATGTGGGCAGTAAATAAAACTTTTCAAACTGATTCCATTTTGAAGGTACTGATATCTACTTTATGTGTTATAAATTTATAAATATGGCCTTCTTTATGAAACGCCTTCCTGGTTAATTTAAACATTCAATTATGGCTAATTTGTGCACTCGCAAATGTATTTCTCGTGCTGAAAAGACAATTTCATTTTAATTGTGTGCACACACTGCTTTCATATGATTCATGGCACACCCCAGAATGCTTGCCAGGAGGATTCCCCAAGGTTTCCAGGATTACTAGGCTTATATCCACCTGCATGATGAGCAATGCAGTGAATGGGGTTCTGCATGTCTGGACATGTTCAAAGCTGCTGCTGTCAGTCTGGTTGGAGTAAGAATGGCTGCACATCTTCCCCCCTGTTCGTTTTGGTCTGATGAAAGTAAATGTCATCAGACTTCTTTCTGCAGGTGAATATTTTGATGATCTACATTTCAAATTTCTTTAAACAGACCAATAAACACTGAATGCAGTTTTTCTGTTGGTATTGATCAGTCTTGTCAGAGTCATGTAATGCTTTGGAATAACACTTTTCAATTTCATGGTTTCTTGTAGGAAACAAGGGGTCAAGCCCATCACAGACTTAGATGATGCAACAAGAGAACTTCTGCTTTGCAAAACAGGCACATCACACAACATCACACTCATCATGCAGGTGGATATAAGCCGAGCAACCGTGGAAACCTTGGGGAATCCCCCTGGCAGATCTATGTGCAAGCATTCTGGGTTGTGCCGTGAATCATATGAATGCAGTGTGTGCACACAATTAAAATGAAATTGTCTTTTCAGCACTAGAAATACATTCGTGAACACAAACACACACGCATGCACCTGTGCTTGTTCAGATGTCACAAAAATGTCACAGGATCCAGACTGGAAAGTTTGATTTGCGTGGAGTAGTTCTTCTCTGTGCAGTTTTCATGAGAAAATCTGCATTTGCACAAAATAAATAAGACAGCTAAAGTAAATAAATAAATAAATCTGCATCTGCATGATTTGACATGACCTCAAAAATCTGCAGTATGTACTAGTACATCAAAAGTCATTCTGAAAATCAAATTTTGTAAAGGGGGCAGGGGGAAGCATGCATTTGTGAACAAATATTTTGGTACCACTTCCTGCATTTTTGGTGCATATTTCACCATAAAATACAACCACAGAGAAAAAACACTTTATGGCCATGAGTGTCAAGCTTTGGAAAACAGATAAACCTGACTTTTGTTACACCTTCAAGGAATTAGGCTCAAGTCAAAGAAGTCTCTGGGATAAAAATCAGTTTGTTGTTAGGTGTTTACTTTCCTTGCAAAATAGCACAGAACCCAAACTTTACAGTCTGGTGTAGGATGTGGTTCACCCTGGATTGCAAACCCCAGTCTGAATGCAGCCTAACAGGATGAGCCAGATTTGAAAAACAAGTCTGAATGCTATCTGGCTAGAAAGCAATCCGGACTGAATCTGGCTTAAAGTTGATTGCAAACTCCAGTGTGAATGGGTACTTAGAATGCAGTCTAGAGTTGGCAATTCTTCCAGAGAAGAAAGAGAACAGCCGATGATCTTTTGAGCTGTGTTCAGCACTCTCTGCATTGTAGTTTTGTCCGCTGCAGAGCATCCAGTGGACCACACAGTCATTCCATACACAAGGATGCCCTCAATGGTAGAACGGCAGAAAAGCACGAGCTGTTTCTCACACAGGTTGTTCATTACAGCAACAACCATAAATATATCTCTGATAGATGATCTTAAACTAAACACTTGAACATTCTCCTGACACCCCTGACCTCCTCTGGCCAGTGTACAGGCACTCTTTTCAGTTGTTGTGAGATCATTTCCTCACATCCCAGATTTATGGCACCCGATCACTTTAGATGTACTTCACCTGATTTCCATGCTAAGACTCAGCTGTTTCTTTCTATCTGTGCACGGTCAAGCTGCTCAGCATTGTTGTCCTCACTGCTTTCTTGGTCCGTTGTGTTGATTCCATTACTGCAAACAATTTTAATTTTATAGTTTTCCCCTGTTTTCTTTACTTTTTTCCAACCCAATCAAAACTGTTGTCAGGTGGATGCTCCACCACCATTACTGATAATAAAATATCAGCCTTTTGCTCCTATGTTGCGATGGTTGGTTATGTTTGTGTTCATCCGAAACTGTACTCAGTGCTTCGCTATTCTCAACATCTCTGGGTCATCCCATGTTTCATCCATTGTTCACCAAACATTCTTCCTTGGTGTTTGCTAAATGTGGGCTTTCTGATAACTATTTCACTCCTCATTCTTTTTGTATTGGAGCCACCACTACAGCTGCTCAGGGGGACTTTTAACTGCTTGCTTCTATCAAGCTGCTGGAACGATGGCACTGATGCGTACATCTCCTTTGTCAGGCCTACCAGTCATATAATGTCAAGTTGCAGAGATTCATGTCAAATTTGATTCTTCTCAAACTCTGGTGGTGGTACTTTTGAGTCCAGTGGTTGAATTCTACATTATTGCAAGGTGCAAGGTGATGTTGTGCAGTTACTTCATTATGGTTCAGATGGAATTTCCCTTGCATATTAGGATCCTTTATGGGCAATACCCAGGCCACCTTGGTTGTCTGAAGCCCTTGCACATTCGACATTAAGTTCTCTTTCACCACTTCTCTCTACTCTCTGGCATTATGCAAACACTGTTTGCATAATGCCACTGGCACAGCATAAAAGAATGTTGACAGAAGGAAAATCTTGTAAGCCTACCTCACAATTCACCGCACGTGTGGTGGATACATGTGGGTCTCAGGAATTGGCAGCGCAGGTGTGCCACGGCCATCCAGAGGATAGTGTGTGAAAGAGTGCGGATGTCGTACTTGTTACATACACGCTGCACGGCCGTCATACATGAAGTATGGGGAATATTGTACCATCAGCCTGTGGCAATCGCATGTCTGACATATCAATCAATCAATCAATCAATCAATTTTATTATATAGCGCCAAATCACAACAAACAGTTGCCCCAAGGCGCTTTATATTGTAAGGCAAGGCCATACAATAATTATGTAAAACCCCAACGGTCAAAACGACCCCCTGTGAGCAAGCACTTGGCTACAGTGGGAAGGAAAAACTCCCTTTTAACAGGAAGAAACCTCCAGCAGAACCAGGCTCAGGGAGGGGCAGTCTTCTGCTGGGACTGGTTGGGGCTGAGGGAGAGAACCAGGAAAAAGACATGCTGTGGAGGGGAGCAGAGATCGATCACTAATGATTAAATGCAGAGTGGTGTATACAGAGCAAAAAGAGAAAGAAACAATGCATCATGGGAACCCCCCAGCAGTCTACGTCTATAGCAGCATAACTAAGGGATGGTTCAGGGTCACCTGATCCAGCCCTAACTATAAGCTTTAGCAAAAAGGAAAGTTTTAAGCCTAATCTTAAAAGTAGAGAGGGTGTCTGTCTCCCTGATCTGAATTGGGAGCTGGTTCCACAGGAGAGGAGCCTGAAAGCTGAAGGCTCTGCCTCCCATTCTACTCTTACAAACCCTAGGAACTACAAGTAAGCCTGCAGTCTGAGAGTGAAGTGCTCTATTGGGGTGATATGGTACTACGAGGTCCCTAAGATAAGATGGGACCTGATTATTCAAAACCTTATAAGTAAGAAGAAGAATTTTAAATTCTATTCTAGAATTAACAGGAAGCCAATGAAGAGAGGCCAATATGGGTGAGATATGCTCTCTCCTTCTAGTCCCCGTCAGTACTCTAGCTGCAGCATTTTGAATTAACTGAAGGCTTTTTAGGGAACTTTTAGGACAACCTGATAATAATGAATTACAATAGTCCAGCCTAGAGGAAATAAATGCATGAATTAGTTTTTCAGCATCACTCTGAGACAAGACCTTTCTGATTTTAGAGATATTGCGTAAATGCAAAAAAGCAGTCCTACATATTTGTTTAATATGCGCTTTGAATGACATATCCTGATCAAAAATGACTCCAAGATTTCTCACAGTATTACTAGAGGTCAAGGTAATGCCATCCAGAGTAAGGATCTGGTTAGACACCATGTTTCTAAGATTTGTGGGGCCAAGTACAATAACTTCAGTTTTATCTGAGTTTAAAAGCAGGAAATTAGAGGTCATCCATGTCTTTATGTCTGTAAGACAATCCTGCAGTTTAGCTAATTGGTGTGTGTCCTCTGGCTTCATGGATAGATAAAGCTTGGTATCATCTGCGTAACAATGAAAATTTAAGCAATACCGTCTAATAATACTGCCTAAGGGAAGCATGTATAAAGTGAATAAAATTGGTCCTAGCACAGAACCTTGTGGAACTCCATAATTAACTTTAGTCTGTGAAGAAGATTCCCCATTTACATGAACAAATTGTAATCTATTAGACAAATATGATTCAAACCACCACAGCGCAGTGCCTTTAATACCTATGGCATGCTCTAATCTCTGTAATAAAATTTTATGGTCAACAGTATCAAAAGCAGCACTGAGGTCTAACAGAACAAGCACAGAGATGAGTCCACTGTCCGAGGCCATAAGAAGATCATTTGTAACCTTCACTAATGCTGTTTCTGTACTATGATGAATTCTAAAACCTGACTGAAACTCTTCAAATAGACCATTCCTCTGCAGATGATCAGTTAGCTGTTTTAGAACTACCCTTTCAAGAATTTTTGAGAGAAAAGGAAGGTTGGAGATTGGCCTATAATTAGCTAAGATAGCTGGGTCAAGTGATGGCTTTTTAAGTAATGGTTTAATTACTGCCACCTTAAAAGCCTGTGGTACATAGCCAACTAACAAAGATAGATTGATCATATTTAAGATCGAAGCATTAAATAATGGTAGGGCTTCCTTGAGCAGCCTGGTAGGAATGGGGTCTAATAAACATGTTGATGGTTTGGATGAAGTAACTAATGAAAATAACTCAGACAGAACAATCGGAGAGAAAGAGTCTAACCAAATACCGGCATCACTGAAAGCAGCCAAAGATAACGATATGTCTTTGGGATGGTTATGAGTATTTTTTTCTCTAATAGTTAAAATTTTGTTAGCAAAGAAAGTCATGAAGTCATTACTAGTTAAAGTTAATGGAATACTCAGCTCAATAGAGCTCTGACTCTTTGTCAGCCTGGCTACAGTGCTGAAAAGAAACCTGGGGTTGTTCTTATTTTCTTCAATTAGTGATGAGTAGAAAGATGTCCTAGCTTTACGGAGGGCTTTTTTATAGAGCAACAGACTCTTTTTCCAGGCTAAGTGAAAATCTTCTAAATTAGTGAGACGCCATTTCCTCTCCAACCTACGGGTTATCTGCTTTAAACTACGAGTTTGTGAGTTATACCACAGAGTCAGGCACTTCTGATTTAAAGCTCTCTTTTTCAGAGGAGCTACAGCATCCAAAGTTGTCTTCAATGAGGATGTAAAACTATTGACGAGATACTCTATCTCACTTACAGAGTTTAGGTAGCTACTCTGCACTGTGTTGGTATATGGCATTAGAGAACATAAAGAAGGAATCATATCCTTAAACCTAGTTACAGCGCTTTCTGAAAGACTTCTAGTGTAATGAAACTTATTCCCCACTGCTGGGTAGTCCATCAGAGTAAATGTAAATGTTATTAAGAAATGATCAGACAGAAGGGAGTTTTCAGGGAATACTGTTAAGACTTCTATTTCCATACCATAAGTCAGAACAAGATCTAAGATATAATTAAAGTGGTGGGTGGACTCATTTACTTTTTGAGCAAAGGCAATAGAGTCTAATAATAGATTAAATGTAGTGTTGAGGCTGTCATTCTCAGCATCTGTGTGGATGTTAAAATCGCCCACTATAATTATCTTATCTGAGCTAAGCACTAAGTCAGACAAAAGGTCTGAAAATTCACAGAGAAACTCACAGTAACGACGAGGTGGACGATAGATAATAACAAATAAAACTGGTTTTTGGGACTTCCAATTTGGATGGACAAGACTAAGAGTCAAGCTTTCAAATGAATTAAAGCTCTGTCTGGGTTTTCGATTAATTAATAAGCTGGAATGGAAGATTGCTGCTAATCCTCCGCCCCGGCCCGTGCTACGAGCATTCTGACAGTTAGTGTGACTCGGGGGTGTTGACTCATTTAAACTAACATATTCATCCTGCTGTAACCAGGTTTCTGTAAGGCAGAATAAATCAATATGTTGATCAATTATTATATCATTTACCAACAGGGACTTAGAAGAGAGAGACCTAATGTTTAATAGACCACATTTAACTGTTTTAGTCTGTGGTGCAGTTGAAGGTGCTATATTATTTTTTCTTTTTGAATTTTTATGCTTAAATAGATTTTTGCTGGTTATTGGTAGTCTGGGAGCAGGCACCGTCTCTACGGGGATGGGGTAATGAGAGGATGGCAGGGGGAGAGAAGCTGCAGAGAGGTGTGTAAGACTACAACTCTGCTTCCTGGTCCCAACCCTGGATAGGCACGGTTTGGAGGATTTAAGAAAATTGGCCAGATTTCTAGAAATGAGAGCTGCTCCATCCAAAGTGGGATGGATGCCGTCTCTCCTAACAAGACCAGGTTTTCCCCAGAAGCTTTGCCAATTATCTATGAAGCCCACCTCATTTTTTGGACACCACTCAGACAGCCAGCAATTCAAGGAGAACATGCGGCTAAACATGTCACTCCCGGTCTGATTGGGGAGGGGCCCAGAGAAAACTACAGAGTCCGACATTGTTTTTGCAAAGTTACACACCGATTTAATGTTAATTTTAGTGACCTCCGATTGGCGTAACCGGGTGTCATTACTGCCGACCTGAATTACAATCTTACCAAATTTACGCTTAGCCTTAGCCAGCAGTTTCAAATTTCCTTCAACGTCGCCTGCTCTGGCCCCCGGAAGACAATTGACTATGGTTGCTGGTGTCGCTAACAACATTAAAGGTTTCTGTATTTCTGTCTGTGGGGTGAGGATGTGGAACAGATTGGGAGTGGGGCTCAAGCAATGTCCAAGCATGAACCAGTTCAAACAGCGGTACAAAAATATGTTTTTTTCTGGGTATAGGGAGGAGGAAGGGTAATGAGGGTTAGGGTGTTTTTGTTTTTTGCTTCGGCTTGTAAATATATAGTATTTTGTATGTAAGTAGGTATGTGTAGGTGTATATTTATGTTTGTGTATATATATGTGTATATATGTATATGTGTATATATGTGTATGTATATGTGTACGTATGTTGATGTGTGTATGTATATATGTATGTGTATGTGTATATATACTCAACAAAAATATAAACGCAACACTTTTGGTTTTGCTCCCATTTTGTATGAGATGAACTCAAAGATCTAAAACTTTTTCCACATACACAATATCACCATTTCCCTCAAATATTGTTCACAAACTAGTCTAAATCTGTGATAGTGAGCACTTCTCCTTTGCTGAGATAATCCATCCCACCTCACAGGTGTGCCATATCAAGATGCTGATTAGACACCATGATTAGTGCACAGGTGTGCCTTAGACTGCCCACAATAAAAGGCCACTCTGAAAGGTGCAGTTTTATCACACAGCACAATGCCACAGATGTCGCAAGATTTGAGGGAGCGTGCAATTGGCATGCTGACAGCAGGAATGTCAACCAGAGCTGTTGCTCGTGTATTGAATGTTCATTTCTCTACCATAAGCCGTCTCCAAAGGCGTTTCAGAGAATTTGGCAATACATCCAACCAGCCTCACAACCGCAAACCACGTGTAACCACACCAGCCCAGGACCTCCACATCCAGCATGTTCACCTCCAAGATCGTCTGAGACCAGCCACTCGGACAGCTGCTGAAACAATCGGTTTGCATAACCAAAGAATCTCTGCACAAACTGTCAGAAACCGTCTCAGGGAAGCTCATCTGCATGCTCGTCGTCCTCATCGGGGTCTCGACCTGACGACCAGTTCGTCGTCGTAACCGACTTGAGTGGGCAAATGCTCACATTCGCTGGTGTTTGGCACGTTGGAGAGGTGTTCTCTTCACGGATGAATCCCGGTTCACACTGTCCAGGGCAGATGGCAGACAGCGTGTGTGGCATCGTGTGGGTGAGCGGTTTTCTGATGTCAATGTTGTTGATCGGGTGGCCCATGGTGACGGTGGGGTTATGGTATGGGCAGGCGTCTGTTATGGACGAAGAACACAGGTGCATTTTATTGATGGCATTTTGAATGCACAGAGATACCGTGATGAGATCCTGAGGCCCATTGTTGTGCCAACATCCAAGAACATCACCTCATGTTGCAGCAGGATAATGCACGGCCCCATGTTGCAAGGATCTGTACACAATTCTTGGAAGCTGAAAATGTCCCATTTCTTGCATGGCCGGCATACTCACCGGACATGTCACCCATTGAGCATGTTTGGGATGCTCTGGACCGGCGTATACGACAGCGTGTACCAGTTCCTGCCAATATCCAGCAACTTCACACAGCCATTGAAGAGGAGTGGACCAACATTCCACAGGCCACAATTGACAACCTGATCAACTCTATGCGAAGGAGATGTGTTGCACTGCATGAGGCAAATGGTGGTCACACCAGATACTGACTGGTATCCCCCCCCAATAAAACAAAACTGCACCTTTCAGAGTGGCCTTTTATTGTGGGCAGTCTAAGGCACACCTGTGTACTAATCATGGTGTCTAATCAGCATCTTGATATGGCACACCTGTGAGGTGGGATGGATTATCTCAGCAAAGGAGAAGTGCTCACTATCACAGATTTAGACTGGTTTGTGAACAATATTTGAGGGAAATGCTGATATTGTGTATGTGGAAAAAGTTTTAGATCTTTGAGTTCATCTCATACAAAATGGGAGCAAAACCAAAAGTGTTGCGTTTATATTTTTGTTGAGTATATATGTATATATATATATATTGATATCGGTTTAGGTGTGTAGGAATCTATGTGTATATGTGGCAAAGAGTATTACTGGTTGTGGGGAAGAAGGGGTAGGGATAAATAAGCTGATGCTTCACCCTACCCCTTTTCGGACATGTTGGGTACACAGTAGGAACTTTTTTGTTGTTGTCTTTACTGATCTATCTTGTAATTGTTGTTGTATCAAATGTTCGAAATAAACAGTTTTCATTCATTCATTCATTCATTCATTTCATTCATTCATTCATTTCTCAAAACAGAGTCGCCAATAACCAGAGTTTGATCCTCGGCGGGTGTGTCGTCGAGTGGGGAAAAACGGTTAGAGATGTGAACGGGTTGGCGGTGTACACGGGGCTTCTGTTTAGGGCTACGCTTCCTCCTCACAGTCACCCAGTCGGCCTGCTTTCCCGGCTGCTCGGGATCTGCCAGGGGGTAACTAACGGCGGCTAAGCTACCTTGGTCCGCACCGACTACAGGGGCCTGGCTAGCTGTAGAATTTTCCACGGTGCGGAAATGTGAACAGTGCACGTGCAGTGCTCGTGGAGTGTGAATAATTTGCAAATTATGACACGTGTCAGCCAGGAATACTTGTGACACACAAGATAATCACTCTTGACTTGCGTATCAGCAAATCCAATATCATTTCTTCCTCATCTTCTAACATCTTCCTATAGCAGTCCAACACCCTCAGTCATTGCGACTGTATTTTATTTTTGGTTTGAGACATTGGCATCAATTTGACCAGCTAATGCTTAGCCTATGCTCATGTGTCATACATCACACTGACAAAGTGAGGAACCTTGGGGTAATTTTTCATCCTGCGTTGTCCTTTGACCTCCACATTAGAGATATTACGAGGACTACTTTCTTCCACCTGCGAAATATAGCGAAGACTCGCCCCATCCTGTCTATGGTTGATGCTGAGACCCTGATCCATGCATTTGTCTCTTCTAGATTGGACTACTGCAATGTTCTTTTTTCTGGTTTACCGCAGTCCAGCATTAGGGGTCTCTAATTGGTTCAAAATTTTGCTGCCAGGCTTTTTACACGAAACAGAAAGTTTGACCACATTACACCCATTTTGATGTCTCTTCACTGGCTTCCTGCCTCTGTGAGATCTGATTTTAAGGTTCTGTTTTAATCTATAAAAATATTCACGGACTGCCATCTCCCTACTTAGCTGACCTAATTAAACCCTGCGTACTGGCCTGGGCTCTGCGTTCTCAGGGTGCAGGACACGTTTGTGTCCCTTGGGTGAATAAAAAGTCTGCGGGTCACAGAGCTTTCTCTTATCATGCACCTGCTTTGTGGAATGATTTCCCTGCATCAATAAAATAGTTGGATTCTGTGGGAAACATTCAAGTCCAGACTTAAGATGCATCTATTCTCCCTCTCATATGGCTCGCATCCTGGCATAGTTTGGTACTATGCTTTTTACTCTTTTAAATTTATTTTATTAGGAAATGGAGCGTGCCTCAGCTTTATCTAAATTCTGGGTCTTTTAGTGAAGCTTAGGGCTAGTGGCCGGCAATCACCTTAGTATTTCTTCTGTTTTTCTTGTTGCTTAATGCTGACAAATTATACTGTATTTATTGCCTGTGTGTTTGCTCTAGTGGTTGGTAAGGTTAGACCAAGGTAAGGTTGTGAAGAACCTTGAGGCAACTTTGTTGTGATTTGGAACTGTATAAATGAAATAAATTGAAACTGAAATTTTGTTTTTGTTTTTTTTGTTGTTATTTTTTGTGCAGGGAGGTAATTCTGGTGCCCAAACACAATGTTAAATAGTTTGTTTCCTGAATACTTTTGGTGTATTTTATAGATTTGTGACAGTTGATTGTGAAAACTGTGGCAAGGTGGCTTAGTGGTTAGCACTGTTGCCCATAGCTGAGGTGTAACTATAATAAAATTACACACCTCTCCATTCTTTGATCTGTTTTTCTTGTTGCTTAATGCTGACAAATTATACTGTATTTGTTGTTTTTCTGATGACTGATTCTGTTTTTTTCTCTCTGTTTGAGGTGCAGCTCCATCCAGGGCTGGGTGTGGTGTCTGTTTCTGTAGCCCTCCTGTCCTGTGCACCGGCATTTTCTGTATATTCGCTTTGTGAATGGTTTGTAAATTGTGCATCGCCCAAGCAGAGGGTTGCCCCTTTGAGTCTGGTCTGCTTAAAGTTTCTTCCTCAATTTTTCCTGACCACTGTCACCTGTGTGCTTGCTGTGGGGGTTGGTAAGGTGAGACCGAACTTGTGTGAAGCACCTGGAGGCAACTTTGTTTTGATTTGGCGCTATATAAATGAAATAAATTGAAATTGAATTGAAATTTGTTGGTGGGGAAACATGCAAAATCAACAGTGGATCAAGAACTTATTTGCCTCACTGTATATCACTGACACAAAGTGAGTGTGTCATTGCATCTGTGTTGGCTTCTGTGCGTGTGTGTGTGTGTGTGTGTGTGTGCGTGTGTATGCGTGTGCATGCGTGTGCATGTGTGTGTGCTTGAAATGACCACCGAAACCTAACATCACCCTCCTCCTTCCTCTAACCCTAACCATATCCCCAACAGACCCCCCCCCCCCGTGTCACCCCACATTTCATGATACCGTCACCAAATTAATTTGTGACAGTATCACAAACTAATAGATTAATTCACTTTTTGTGATGCCATCAAGAAATGGCACGAGATCAGGTTGTTTATACTGTACCATGGCATCAAAATAACTGAGCTGTGCAATCCACATTCAAGCCAACATTATTTATTTCAAGATGCACCGACAAAACAATTACAATGCCACCTGACATAAAAAACAAAGCCTTCTTTAACAGCAAAAAAAAAAAAGCATCATGTATGCTGCACCAGTCTGCTTTGAGTCAGATGTGAGAAACAATCATTATCATGTAAAGTCAACAAGACCAATTTGAGGAGGCAGAGAGACACTGAAATACAAACAAAGTTAGCATAATGCCATCGGCGTAGACAGAGAATGTTGACAGAGGAAACACGTGAATCAATATGAGGAGCTGTTCTGAGTATGCTGGGCCCCTGCAGTTTACATATAAGCTGCAGGGGCTTAAGATTCTTAATGTTCAGTGACAAGCGGCGCCCTGTACTGAAGATCTATGACACATGGTCGGAAACCCAGAGCACAAATCCGTTTGGGGGATGTCCATGTCCTTGACCTTTTCCAACAGGGTGTATAAACCTGGGTGGCCTGTAGGTACAATATAAACTTTGTGTTACATGTCAAACCAGACTGCTTTGGTATTGAACAGATGCAAGTGAAAGGCATAGACAGGATTCTGGTTAGGAAATGGATGTGCACAGAGATGGTGAGTGAGAACCATCTGGCAAAAGACAAAATGCTGGAAGTTGTTCTGATATTTGGATTAGCAACTACAACCCCTGGCAAAAATTATGGAATCACCGGCCTCGGATGATGTTCATTCAGTTGTTTAATTTTGTAGAAAAAAAGCAGATCACAGACATGACACAAAACTAAAGTCATTTCAAATGGCAACTTTCTGGCTTTAAGAAACACTATAAGAAATCAAGAAAAAAAGATTGTGACAGTCAGTAACGGTTACTTTTTTAGACCAAGCAGAGGAAAAAAATATGGAATCACTCAATTCTGAGGAATAAATTATGGAATCACCCTGTAAATTTTCATCCCCCAAACTAACACCTGCATCAAATCAGATCTGCTCATTGACATTGACCCTATGTGTCTTTTTGCAAGGAATGTTTTCACAGTTTTTGCTCTATGGCAAGATGCATTATCATCTTGAAAAATGATTTCATCATCCCCAAACATCCTTTCAATTGTCCAAAATATCAACGTAAACGTGTGCATTTATTGATGATGTAATGACAGCCATCTCCCCAGTGCCTTTACCTGACATGCAGCCCCATATCATCAATGACTGTGGAAATTTACATGTTCTCTTCAGGCAGTCATCTTTATAAATCTCATTGGAACGTCACCAAACAAAAGTTCCAGCATCATCACCTTGCCCAATGCAGATTCGAGATTCATCACTGAATATGACTTTCATCCAGTCATCCACAGTCCACGATTGCTTTTCCTTAGCCCATTGTAACCTTGTTTTTTTCTGTTTAGGTGTTAATTGTTGGGAAAGTGTAGGAACACGGACCCACAACAGGGGGCGCAAATGAACGGACAATGGAGTAAGTCAAAACAACAACGCTTTACTGTTGTGAATGTGCACAACGAATACAACCAATTACAGAATTGGACAAAAGTCAATACACAAAGGTGTCGTGTGGGCAGGCTCGAAGATAGGAGACGCCTCTCCAAGGTAAGACCGGAACCACACGGCTTCCTCCGCCACAGGTCCCCGGGTATACTGGAGCCGCCAAGTCCCGAACTCCCAGGTGGCCACTGCCTCCGCGTGTTGGACCTGGTACTGCTGGCGAGGGAAAAAGAACAGTTAGATGGGGGCGCGTTTGCACCCAGAACTCCGAACGGCAGGAAAGGTACCTCCACCTCTCGTTGGAGCAGTAACCAATAACTAGCTCAGTCAATACTGTGTACTCAGTAGGCTTTGATATGTTACCTCTCTGGTAGAAACGATATCTCGGCAATGAGGTGGAGATGCCGTCCTGCTGATATACCCCACGGATGATTGCCGTCAGCTGTCTCAGGTGATGGGTGACAGCTGTCACCGAGGCTGCTCCCGTGAGGCGGCGGCGCCCTCTGGTGCCTGGAGCCCGCACTCCAGGCAGGGCGCCCTCTGGTGGTGGCGGGCCAGCAGTACCTCCTCTTCAGCGGCCCACACAACAGGACCCCCCCCCTCAACGGGCGCCTCCTGGCGCCCGACCGGGCTTGTCCGGGTGGCGACGGTAGAAGTCGGCCAGGAGGGCCGGGTCCAAGATGAAGCTCCTCTTCACCCAGGAGCGTTCTTCAGGGCCGTACCCCTCCCAGTCCACCAGATATTGAAAGCCCCGGCCCATCCGTCGGACGTCCAACAACCGGCGTACTGTCCAAGCCGGCTCGCCATCGATGATCCGGGCAGGAGGTGGCGCCGGACCGGGTGTACAGAGGGGCGAGGTGTGATGGGGCTTGATTTTTGACACATGGAATACTGGATGGATCCGCAGTGAGGCTGGAAGCTGAAGCCTCACTGCGGCGGGATTGATGACCTTGAGGATCTTAAACAGACCTATGTACCTGTCTTGGAGTTTTGGGGAGGCCACTTGCAGTGGAATGTCCTTGGTGGACAACCACACTTCCTGCCCGGGGCGATACGTAGGGGCCGGGGTCCGCCGCCGGTCTGCATGGGTCTTCGCCCTCATCCGGGCCTTCAGCAAAGCAGAACGGGCGGCACGCCACACCCGACGGCACTTCCGCAGGTGGGCCTGGACTGAGGGCACACCGACCTCTCCCTCAACCACCGGGAACAACGGGGGCTGATACCCCAAACACACCTCAAAGGGGGAGAGGCCGGTGGCTGATGACACTTGACTGTTGTGGGCGTACTCGATCCAGGCCAGATGAGTACTCCAGGCCGCCGGGTGCGCGGCTGTCACACAACGCAGTGTTTGCTCCATTCCTTGATTGGCCCGCTCTGCTTGCCCGTTGGTCTGGGGGTGATACCCGGACGAGAGACTGACCGTGGCCCCCAGTTCCCGGCAAAAGCTCCTCCAGACATGCGAGGAGAACTGGGGACCGCGATCGGAGACGATGTCTGATGGTATCCCATGCAGGCGGACGACGTGGTGGACCAGGAGGTCCGCTGTCTCCTGGGCCGTTGGGAGCTTCGGGAGGGCCACGAAGTGGGCCGCCTTGGAGAATCGGTCCACTATCGTGAGGATCACGGTGTTTCCCTGGGACGGCGGGAGGCCCGTGACAAAATCCAGGCCGATGTGGGACCAGGGGCGATGAGGCAAGGGCAGCGGCTGTAGCAGTCCCGGTGCCTTGCGATGGTCGGCCTTGCCCCTGGCACAGGTGGTGCAGGCCTGGATATAATCCCGGACGTCGGCCTCCAGGGACGCCCACCAGAAGCGCTGCCGGACAACTGCCACGGTTCTTCGCACCCCTGGGTGACAGGAGAGCTTGGAGCCGTGACAGAAGTCCAGGACTGCAGCCCTTGCCTCTGGTGGGACGTAAAGTCTGTTCTTTGGTCCAGCCCCGGGGTCCGGGCTACGTGCCAGGGCCTCCCGGACGGTTCTCTCTACGTCCCAGGTGAGGGTGGCCACGATAGTGGACTCCGGGATGATGGGTTCCGGTGGATCCGACAACTCCGCCTTGACCTCGTCTTCGTGTACCCGGGACAAGGCATCCGACTTCTGGTTCTTGGTCCCGGGCCGGTAGGTGATGCGGAAGTCAAAACGGCCGAAGAACAGTGACCAGCGGGCTTGCCTGGGATTCAGCCGCTTGGCGGTCCTGATATATTCCAGGTTCCGGTGGTCAGTGAAAACCGTGAATGGCACGGACGTTCCCTCCAACAGGTGTCTCCACTCTTCAAGAGCCTCTTTCACCGCAAGGAGTTCTCGGTTGCCGACGTCATAGTTCCGTTCAGCCGGGGTCAACCTGCGGGAAAAATAGGCACACGGATGAAGGACCTTATCGGTCTTCCCACTCTGGGACAGCACAGCTCCTATCCCTGAGTCCGAGGCGTCCACTTCAACCACTAACTGGCGACTAGGATCAGGCTGCACCAGAACGGGTGCAGACGAGAAGCGCCGTTTCAACTCCTTGAACGCGGCATCGCAACGATCCGACCAGGTGAAGGGGACTTTTGGTGAGGTCAGGGCTGTCAGGGGGCTAACAACCTGGCTGTAGCCCTTAATGAACCTCCTGTAGAAATTTGCAAAGCCGAGGAACTGTTGCAGCTTCCTACGGCTTGTGGGTTGGGGCCAGTCTCTCACCGCTGCAACCTTGGCCGGATCAGGAGCGACGGAGTTGGGGGAGATGATGAACCCCAGGAAGGACAAAGAGGTGCGGTGAAACTCACACTTCTCGCCCTTAACAAACAGCCGGTTCTCCAATAACCGCTGCAGGACCTGACGTACATGTCGGACATGAGTCTCAGGATCCGGAGAAAAAGATGAGTATGTCGTCTAGATATACGAAGACGAATCGGTGCAGGAAGTCCCGCAAGACATCATTAACCAATGCTTGGAACGTCGCGGGAGCATTTGTAAGACCGAACGGCATGACCAGGTACTCAAAATGACCCAACGGGGTGTTAAATGCCGTCTTCCACTCGTCTCCCTTCCGGATCCGAACCAGGTGATACGCATTCCTAAGATCAAGCTTGGTGAATATCTTGGCTCCATGCAGGGGCGTGAACACCGAATCCAACAAGGGTAAGGGGTATCGGTTACGAACCGTGATTTCGTTCAGCCCCCTGTAATCAATGCATGCACGTAATCCGCCATCCTTTTTCCCCACAAAAAAGAAACCCGCACCCATCGGGGAGGTGGAATTCCGGATCAACCCGGCAGCCAAAGAGTCCCGGATGTAGGTCTCCACTGATTCGCGTTCAGGTCGTGAGAGGTTGTACAGCCTGCTGGACGGGAACTCAACGCCTGGAACCAAATCAATGGCACAATCATACGGGCGGTGCGGGGGAAGGGTGAGTGCCAGATCCTTGCTGAACACCTCCGCAAGGTCATGGTACTGCACCCGGCACCGTCCCTAGATTGGGCGGGGCTCTGACCTCCTCCCTGGCCTGGGAACCGGGAGGAACCGAGGAACCTAAACATACCCGATGGCAGGTCTCGCTCCACTGGACCACTACCCCGGACGGCCAATCGATCCGGGATTGTGTTTCAACATCCAGGGAAAACCTAAAATCACACGGGAGGTGGCCGGAGTTACAAAAAACTCGATCTCCTCCCGGTGATTCCCCGACACCACCAGAGTTACTGGTGGTGTCTTGTGAGTGATTGGAGGGAGTAGGGAGCCATCTAGTGCCCGTACCTGCACAGGCGAGGTAAGTGCCACCAGAGGGAACCCTATCTCCCTGGCCCATTTGCTATCAAGCAAATTCCCTTCTGAGCCCGTGTCCACCAGTGCTGGGGCCTTCAGGGTTAAATCCTCATAAAGGATTGTAACTGGGAGTCGTGTGGCGATGTGGGTGTGTCCCACGTGCACGTCTCGGCCCCCCCCTAGCCCAGTGTCTAGGGGCGGGCGTTGGTGTTTAACCGCTCGGGGGCAGTCTCGTACCTGATGCTCAATCGAGCCACAAACAAAACACGCTCCGCGGGCCAGCCTCCTCTGTGTGGCCGGTGCCCTAAATGTTGCCCTACTCGTGTCCATAGCTTCGTCAGCAGGGGGAGCTGTGATCGCCCGGAGCGCAGGGGCCGTGGAGCGTGGGGAGGGCGGAACGCGGTTGGAACCGGAAGGGAGAGGGACGACGTGTGCCTGGCCACGCCCTTCGTCTCGTTCCCGACGGTGCTCATTTAACCGATTGTCTAATCGTATGACAAGATCGATAAGCCCATCCAAATCCCGCGGTTCGTCCTTAGCCACCAGGTGCTCCTTGAGGACCAATGACAGTCCGTTTACGAAGGCGGCGCGGAGGGCAGTGTTATTCCAGCCGGACCTCGCAGCCGCGATGCGGAAGTCGACTGCATAGGCAGCTGCGCTCCGGCGCCCCTGTCTCATAGACAGCAGCACGGCTGAAGCGGTCTCTCCTCTATTAGGGTGATCGAACACTGTTCTGAGCTCCCTCACAAACCCATCATATGTCAGAAGGAGCCGTGAACTTTGCTCCCAGAGCGCTGTAGCCCAGCGCGTTGCCTCACCACGAAGCAGATTTATCACATAAGCTACTTTGCTAGCGTCGGTCGCGTACATGACGGGACGCTGTGCGAAGACGAGCGAACACTGCATAAGGAAATCCGCGCACGTCTCCGCACAGCCTCCGTACGGCTCCGGGGGGCTTATGTATGCTTCAGGGGATGGTGGGGGGGGGTCGTTGGACAACCAGTGGAACGTCGCTGTCACGCACAGGGTCTACGGGAGGGAGAGCCGCAGCGGCGCCCGGAGGGCGCGCTTCCACCTGCGCGGCGAGAGCCTCCACCCTGCGGTTCAGGAGGGCGTTCTGCTCGGCCATCAAGTCCAACCGAGTCGTGAAAGCGGTGAGGATCCGCTGCAACTCACCGATTACCCCTCCTGCGGACGCCTGTGCGCCTTGTTCTTCCATTGGCCGTTCAACAGCCGGTTGACGCCCCTCGGGATCCATGACGCTGGCCGAGATATCCTGTTGGGAAAGTGTAGGAACACGGACCCACAACAGGGGGCGCAAATGAACGGACAATGGAGTAAGTCAAAACAACAACGCTTTACTGTTGTGAATGTGCACAACGAATACAACCAATTACAGAATTGGACAAAAGTCAATACACAAAGGTGTCGTGTTGGCAGGCTCAAAGATAGGAGACGCCTCTCCAAGGTAAGACCGGAACCACGCGGCTTCCTCCGCCACAGGTCTCCGGGTATACTGGAGCCGCCAAGTCCCGAACTCCCAGGTGGCCACTGCCTCCGCGTGTCGGACCTGGTACTGCTGGCGAGGGAAAAAGAACAGTTAGATGGGGGCGCGTTTGCACCCAGAACTCCGAACGGCAGGAAAGGTACCTCCACCTCTCGTTGGAACAGTAACCAATAACTAGCTCAGTCAATACTGTGTACTCAGTAGGCTTTGATATGTTACCTCTCTGGTAGAAACGATATCTCGGCATGAGGTGAGATGCCGTCCTGCTGATATACCCCACGGATGATTGCCGTCAGCTGTCTCAGGTGATGGGTGACAGCTGTCACCGAGGCTGCTCCGTGAGGCGGGCGGCGCCCTCTGGTGCCTGGAGCCCGCACTCCAGGCAGGGCGCCCTCTGGTGGTGGCGGGCCAGCAGTACCTCCTCTTCAGCGGCCCACACAACAGTTAATAATGGCTTTTGTTTAGCTTTTCTGTATGTAAATCCCATTTCCTTTAGGCGGTTTCTTACAGTTCGGTCACAGACGTTGACTCCAGTTTCCTCCCATTCGTTCCTCATTTGTTTTGTTGTGCATTTTTCGATTTTTTGAGACATATTGTTTTAAGTTTTCTGTCTTGACGCTTTGATGTCTTCCTTGGTCTACCAGTATGTTTGCCTTTAACAACCTTCCCATGTTGTTTGTATTTGGTCCAGAGTTTAGACACAGCTGACTGTGAACAACCAACATCTTTTGCAACATTGCGTGATGATTTACTCTCTTTTAAGAGTTTGATAATCCTCTCCTTTGTTTCAATTTACATCTCTCGTGTTGGAGCCATGATTCATGTCAGTCCACTTGGTGCAACAACTCTCCAAGGTGTGATCACTCCTTTTTAGATGCAGACTAACGAGCAGATCTGATATGATGCAGGTGTTAGTTTTGGGGATGAAAATTTACAGGGTGATTCCATAATTTTTTCCTCAGAATTGAGTGATTCCATATTTTTTTCCCTCTGCTTGGTCTAAAAAAGTAACCGTTACTGACTGCCACAATCTTTTTTTCTTGATTTCTTATAGTGTTTCTTAAAGCCAGAAAGTTGCCATTTGAAATGACGTTAGTTTTGTGTCATGTCTGTGATCTGCTTTTTTTCTACAAAATTAAACAACTGAATGAACATCCTCCGAGGCCGGTGATTCCATAATTTTTTGCCAGGGGTTGTATGTGAAAATTCTATCCCTTAAGAACCTGTTTAGGCCCCCTGACACTTGCATGACTTTGATTCACGCACCCGTACGCAGTGTGTTGGATTGGTGAGTAACCTCGCTGTGAACCAGTGTAGACTAACGTGAGATGTGCACCGCTGCGTGCAAGTGCACAAAGAGAATTTTGAAATGTTCAAAAAATCTTGCAACAAACGTGAAATGGCTGTGAATGTTATGCAATCTACTCGCCAACACTACGTTTTGATGCATGTTGATGAGTGAGATGGCACGCGCAGCTCGCTAAGTTGAGTAAAGAAGTGAACAGTGTGAGTGGTTGCGTCAGCGCACAGCATCAAAGCTGCTGCTGGAGCGGTCCGCTGTAATTCCGGAAGCGATTACGGCCATTTTCAAGAGCCAACTCGAAGAGAAAATGATTAATCCGCTACTAATAATTATTTTATATATGCAGCTGGGAACACAGCGGGTGGGGTCTTCACGACGATGTGCGTGTCAGGGCACCTTTACACAGCAGTGTGATGTGTGTCAGATGGACTTTAACATGAACTTCACTCACGCAGATTGCATGCAGTACTTTTTAAGGTAAGTTAAAAGCCAATTTGTCTGTCTTTAACTGTTGTGCATTTATCTGTGCGCTGTGATGCAGGCAGATGGGTCATTTTTACCAGAGGCCATCAAATATGGCCATCATGTATTGCAAAAGACTTTGTGTCTGTCCGTCCATCTGTCTGTGCTCAGCATGAGTCCGGTCCTATTACTGCCAGAGTCTTCAAATTCTTGGAACACAGACAAGTGCAAAAACAAATGGTGTATCAAGCAGGCCTCAAGCAAGAACTATAATTCCAATTGTAATGGTGATGGAACAGTAAGTCCTGGTAAATAGTTCCATTCTGTTGTTGATTTTTGTTGTCTAATATGCTATAACGTTGTCTCTTACAACATTTAAAAACCACTGGTCTCTTCCTCCATCCATAATATATCGTGGTATGTATTGTCAAATGTCACTTGTAGTCTTTCTGTACAGTGTATAGTGCAAAAAGTGTTTTCACTTTGAGTTTGTAAAATAAGACATTAATGAAATAATGAAAACCCCTTCATTAAAAGCCTCAAATCTTTTTGCAATATTTGTATTTTTCAAAATACACACTTTCCATTAAGCATATTTTTTCATTTGCTACTTCAAATTGCATAATTTAGAGGGTAATATGTATATGTCGTGGACATGAACAAGCGAAGCCTTCAGACTTTTTTTTTTGAGTAAATGCTTCAGGGCAGCATTCTGGGAGCTCTGCTCCCTCCCAGCCCTGAAAGCAATCTCTACAACTTGACATAAATTAATTAAAAATATAAAATACAGCTTCCTGATGAAGTGGTGTTTTCTTTAAAGAAGACCTGATAATTCAGCTACAATTTGCCAGAAAGTACATTTGAGATGAAAGCCTAGATTTGATGTTTTGGTGAAACAAAATGTTGTATTTCTTCTTCATAATTGATGTAAATAAAGTCCAATACATATTCAGTGACTTGGAAATTAATTTATCTGAAGAATTTATTATTATTTACAAATATGATCAAGTTTTAGAGATTTCTTTCAGTTTGAGTTTCAGGAAGATAATTTTAGAATTTTTTATTCTTTTTGTTTTTTGTATTTCTTGTATTTGAAATGGTATAAACAAAGTAAAATGTGTGAAATACCAAGTGTTCCAATACTTTTTGTAGGGCACTGTACCCTAACCTTATGATGAGTGCAAAATGAGTGTGGTGTTATTAATGTTTTGTTCAAGAATTTTAATTTTCACTGTTGTTGCACTTTGTGTGAAATCATAGTCATATCGTATATCATACTGACATGACAATATTGAGATATGATAATGTGGCCATATTGTACAGCCCTACTGTGAACTTTGCAGAAATGTTTGCATATTAATTGAATGTACATTTAAAAAAATGCTTAAAGCTGGGGTGGTCTGAGGGCGAAGTCCCCATCAGCTGAAGGTTTTTAGTCATGCTAATGCTCCTCTGAAGCATTTACTGAAAATAAAGTGTGAAGGACCTAAATGACATGGTTAGATGGTGAGGAGTTTCCAGGCATGTGAGAGGCAAATAAAGAAAGATGCTTAAAAGGTGGTGGGTGGGGGGGGACTGGGTGAGCAGAGCTCCCCAGAATGCTGCCCTGAAGCATTTAGTCCAAAAAAAAAAAAAAAGTCTGAAGGCTTCGCTTATTCATGTCCACGACATATACATATTACCCTCTAAATTAGAGACAGTGGTTTTTAAATGTTATAAAAGACAACGTTTATAGCAATATTAGACAACAAAAACAACAACAGAATGGAACTATTTACCAGGACTTACTGTTCCATCACCATTACAACTGGAATTATAGTTCTTGCTTGAGGCCTGCTTGAATAACCCATTTGTTTTTGCACTTGTCTGTGTTCCAAGAATTTGAAGACTCTGGCAGTAATAGGACCGGACTCATGCTGAGGCACAGACAGATGGACGGACAGACACAAAGTCTTTGCAATACATGATGCCATATTTGATGGCCTCTGGTAAAAATGACCCGTCTGTCTGCATCACAGCGCACAGATAAAATGCACAACAGTTAAAGACAGACAAATGGCTTTTAACTTACCTTATAAAGTACTGCATGCAATCTGCGTGAGTGAAGTTCATGTTAAAGTCCATCTGACACACATCACACTGCTGTGTAAAGGTGCCCTGACACGCACATCGTTGTGAAGACCCCACCCGCTGTGTTCCCAGCTGCATATATAAAATAATTATTTCATAGCGGATTAATCATTTTCTCTTCGAGTTGGCTCTTGAAAATGGCCGTAATCACTTCCGGAATTACAGCGGACTGCTCCAGCAGCAGCTGTGATGCTGTGCGCTGACGCAACCACTCACACTGTCACTTCTTTACCTCAACTTAGCGAGCTGCGCGTGCCATCTCACTCATCAACATGCATCAAAACGTAGTGTTGGCGAGTAGACTGCACAACATTCACAGCCATTTCACGTTTGTTGTGAGATTTTTTTGAACATTCAAAATTCTCTTTGTGCACTTGCACGCAGCGGTGCACATCTCACGTTTAGTCTACACTGGTTCACAGCGGAGTTTACTCACCAGTCCGACACACTGTGTACGGGTGCGTGAATCAAAGTCATGCAAGTGTCAGGGGGCCTAAACAGGTTCTTAAGGGACAGAATTTTCACATAGTTGCTAATCCAATATCAGAGCAACTTCCAGCATTTTGTCTTTTGCCAGAATGGTTTCATTCTTTCTTCTTTAATATTTATTTCATTCATTTAAAGAAAAAACAAAAACAAAAACAGAAAAGCAGAAAGAAAGCATCACAAATCACCTGAATGAAAAGGAGCAGAGAGAAGAACAAGTCTTATGTTTTCTGCCCCTTTTACAATACAATCTTTCATATCCAGCTGTTGTATGGCTGGGGGGCCTGGCTGCCTTTTGTTTCTGTCCTTTGCTTCTCCTTCCAGGTGGTTTGCATTTGGAACTGAGTGGCTGTGTTGCTGAGTTTATCAGGACCTCACCCTGATCACCTGAGGCTGATCACCTGCGGCTCATCAGGACTCACAGCTGTGGTGCATCTGCATGGATTGGAACATGGTGGCATTTAAGACTGGAGTGCACAGTGTGTATTGGCCAGAGACTTCGACCTTGTGACCAGACGGGTGAGATCGTCGTCTCGGGAAGCCATCTCATCATCAATGGATGCAGGAGAACGTCCAGGTTTGATGCACGGTCCTGTGAAAGAGGAGGGGGTGAGGTCTCACGCTCGTCAGCACACTTCCTGAGGTACGTTAGATTTTGTGACTAACAGTTATACAGTCAGTAAAAGTGGTGTCCCTCACACCTTTATTATATTGAGCTGTATGTTAGTCATGTATCGACTTCCACTGCAGTGGAGTTTTGTGAACTGGATGTTCCATGCCTGCAGGTTGGGAAGCTGATTAGTAATCAAGCCAGGAAGTGTTTGCTGTTTGTACACCTTTAAGTGTTCTCTCTGTGTGTAGAGTGTGGACTCACATAATGGTTCCTTCTTTCACAGACTCGGTTTGTTGCGGCCACCTGGGGGGGTGTCGGCGGGGTCCTTGAGTCCGAACAGCTTCTGGCTCCGGACCGTTAGCGCTGCTGGGAGCGCACCACGCCAGACCGCACTTTCTTTTGTATTTTTATGTATCACTTGTTATGTATTAAATTCAGTTAGCCTTTGTACCGTGCTCTGCTTATTTCATACTGGGTCCTTCAAAACGCTGGTCGGTTCTCCGAGCTGCGTCCGACACATAACCACCAGGCATCATTATTCGACATTATTTAACAGATTGCATTTCTTTGACTTGTCACATACCACTGACTTATTTCATAATTATGATCATTATTTAGTAGATTACATCTCTGACAGGTTACATTTTAAACTTAAAACATTTTAAACATTATTAACAGATTACATTTTTTGGCTTTCTCACAGCCCACTGACTTATTTCAAAGTTTCATACTTACTTAATACATCTAGTTTAATACGGTTTTTTAATAACTTAAGCAACCTTAATTCTTTGATTTCTTTGTTGAGATTGCTCCATAATTTTACACCATTTACTGCAATACTCTGTTCCTTTACCTTGGTTCTGTATCTTGGTTTTTTAAAAGACTTCTATTCCTTTCAATTTATAACTACTTACTCTTTTTTCAAACATATTTTGAATGTTTGTTGGTAAAGTATTTTTATTAGCTTGGTGCATTGTTTGTAATATTTTCCAAATTGACTAAATATGAAATTTAAGCACCCTATACTTAATGAACAAGGATTAGATGGATCTCTAAAACCACTGTTACTAATCACTTTTAAGCTCTTTTCTGCAGAATAAATAAAGGTTGTGTATAAGTTGTATATGTTGATCCCCAGATTTCTGCACAATAGTTAAATATGGAACAATCAATGAATTGTACAGTGTTAATAAACCATAACTATTTAATGAATATTTTACTTTATGCAAAACAGCAATGGCTTTCGCTATTTTCCCTTTTATGTAATTTTTGTGTGACTTACATGTAAGATCTTCATCAATCATGACTCCTAAAAATTTTTGTTTCTTTTACCCTTTGTATATCCATTCCATCTATTTGTAATGACACATTATTTTTTTCACTCTGTCTTTAAACAATATGAAATTTGTCTTATTAATATTTAGTGACAATCTGTTTATATCAAACCAATATTTAACTTTTTTCAACTCTGTATTTATCACTTGTGCTACTTCCTGTATATCTGATCCAGAGTAAAACAGCATTGTATCATCAGCAAATAAAATGCTGCCAAGCACATTAGATGCATTCACAAAATCATTAATATACAAAATAAACAGTTTGGGTCCAAGTACCGATCCTTGTGTACTCCATAAATAATTTACACAATTCTGATTTGGTATTATTTATCTGAACAAACTGTTTTCTATTTTCTAAGTAGCTTTTTATCCACTGATGTGCAATACCTCTTATTCCACATTGTTGTAACTTGTAAAGCATCTTGAGTGATCGATAACATCAAAAGCCTTTTTCAGGTCGATAAAAATACTTACAAAATAATCCTTATTTTCTATTGTTGTTGATATTTTCTCTATTAATTCCATAATTGCCATAGCTGGCAATGTTTGTTTCTGAATCCATATTGAGCATTATTTAAATATGTTGTTTCTCAATGAATTTATCCGACCTTGTCACAAAAAACTTTTTCCATAATTTTAGAAAACTGTGGAAGCATGATACTGGCCTGTAATTAGAAAATTATGTTGTCCTCCATTTTATATAATGGACTACCTTGGCAATTTTCCATTTCGTCTGGTGAAAATACCCTGTGGACAGAGACGATTACAACTGTAAGTAAATGGTTCAATAACAGTTCCTATTATACTTTTTACAGTCATCATGTCTAAATCTTCATGGTCAGTTGATCTTTTGCTTACACAGTTTTTTTTACAATATTTCTTATTTCATCTTTTTCCACACTGTCCAGGAAAATACTATTGACCGTATTTACAAGTGTATGTAATTTATCTTCTACTACTGATTTATTTCCCACCAGACTTGATCCTACATTTGAAAAATAATCATTAAACCCATTTGCAACTTCTTTTACGTCATATATTCTTTATTTTCCTTGACAAAGTAATTTGGAAAAGTTGCTTTCGCTCCATCACTTTCAATCACACTTTTTATAATTCCCCATGTTGCCCTCATATTATCTTTACTCTTATTTAATTGTTCACTATATAATCTTTTTTTTGTTTCCTAATTATTGTCAATAGTTATTTTTATATTTTTTGTATCTGTGTTCTGTTTCCTTTGTTTGCATTTTTAAAAAGCACCTGTATAAATAGTTTTTCTTTGCACAAGCATTTTTTATTCCCTTTGTCAGCCATGGTTTATTTACTTTTCTTGCTAATTTCTATTAATTTACAGTTTTTTATTATATGATTTCATCAATATTTTATAAATGAATTATATGCTACATTAACATCACTGACATAAACTTCTTCCCAATTTTGATTTTTAAGGTCATATTTTAATGCCTCTAAGGCTTTTACTGACTTATCTTTTAAAGTTTACAACAGTTTTTTCTTGTACCTATTTTTATATTTAAATATTGAAAAACTGGTAAATGATCGCTAACATCTGTCATCAAGATCCCATTCTTGATAATTTCATCTGTTCTATTTGTAAATATATGTCGATTACCGTTGCACTTTGCTTCTGCTTTAATTCTGGTTGGTTTTGTTATCAAGGGGAATAACCCCAAACTATACACTGAATTCACAAAATCACTTATTCTTTGGCAACTGGAGCTTTCTATGTTAATGTTAAAGTCTCCCACGTATAAAGCGTTTTGTTTTTAATTTGATGGAATAAGTCTATTATTTTATCTGTAAATTTTCCAACACGAGTCAGGTGCTCTGTATACACAAATGATTAGAATATTCTTAGATGTTCATGTATAAGTTCCACTGTTACAATTTCTATGACATCATCCATAATTGTCATTTCTTCTACAATTGTACATATCAGATCTGTTTTTATGTACAGAGCAATACCTCCGCCTTTTTTTATCTTCTGTTTACAAAATACAGCTCATATCCCTCCATTTGAACATCAGCCATGAGATCATCTTTAAGCCAAGATTCAGTGATTGCAACAATACTAAATTTATTTTAAACTGATTTAAATAATCTTTTATTTGTGACATTTTACAATACAAGCTTCGGCTGTTTATATGTATGAGTGACAGGGTATCTTCTGCAATTTTTTCACAATTTAGCTGTTCTTCCGTATAATACTCGCAACCAATCGTTTTTAAGTCAAATATACTTTCATCAATATTAGTGTCTATGTCATATATTTTATCATCTGTTTCCATGTTTAATCTGATTTTTTGTTGGTCAAATTACCAACAGACATCACATTTGATTGTCTATTCAGGTCTGTATTTTGTAAGGTCCTCCATGTTTTTGATTTGTATACCATTTGTTCCTTCTTTCACTCTAATCCACACCCTACAATTCCAGACCCATGTACCAACAATGTGATCTGCTTTTTTCTTCAAAGTACAACCCCTGGCAAAAATTATGGAATCACCAGCCTCGGAGGATGTTCATTCAGTTGTTTAATTTTGTAGAAAAAAGCAGATCACAGACATGACACAAAACTAAAGTCATTTCAAATGGCAACTTTCTGGCTTTAAGAAACACTATAAGAAATCAGAAAAAAATTGTGGCAGTCAGTAACGGTTACTTTTTAGACCAAGCAGAGGGAAAAAAATATGGACTCACTCAATTCTGAGGAATAAATTATGGAATCACCCTGTAAATTTTCATCCCCAAAACTAACACCTGCATCAAATCAGATCTGCTCGTTAGTCTGCATCTAAAAAGGAGTGATCACACCTTGGAGAGCTGTTGCACCAAGTGGACTGACATGAATCATGGCTCCAACACGAGAGATGTCAATTGAAACAAAGGAGAGGATTATCAAACTCTTAAAAGAGGGTAAATCATCACGCAATGTTGCAAAAGATGTTGGTTGTTCACAGTCAGCTGTGTCTAAACTCTGGACCAAATACAAACAACATGGGAAGGTTGTTAAAGGCAAACATACTGGTAGACCAAGGAAGACATCAAAGCGTCAAGACAGAAAACTTAAAGCAATATGTCTCAAAAATCGAAAATGCACAACAAAACAAATGAGGAACGAATGGGAGGAAACTGGAGTCAACGTCTGTGACCGAACTGTAAGAAACCTAAAGGAAATGGGATTTACATACAGAAAAGCTAAACGAAAGCCATCATTAACACCTAAACAAAAAAAACAAGGTTACAATGGGCTAAGGAAAAGCAATCGTGGACTGTGGATGACTGGATGAAGTCATTCAATCAATCAATCAATCAATTTTTTTATATAGCGCCAAATCACAACAAACAGTTGCCCCAAGGCGCTTTATATTGTAAGGCAAGGCCATACAATAATTATGTAAAACCCCAACGGTCAAAACGACCCCCTGTGAGCAAGCACTTGGCTACAGTGGGAAGGAAAAACTCCCTTTTAACAGGAAGAAACCTCCAGCAGAACCAGGCTCAGGGAGGGGCAGTCTTCTGCTGGGACTGGTTGGGGCTGAGGGAGAGAACCAGGAAAAAGACATGCTGTGGAGGGGAGCAGAGATCGATCACTAATGATTAAATGCAGAGTGGTGCATACAGAGCAAAAAGAGAAAGAAACAGTGCATCATGGGAACCCCCCAGCAGTCTACGTCTATAGCAGCATAACTAAGGGATGGTTCAGGGTCACCTGATCCAGCCCTAACTATAAGCTTTAGCAAAAAGGAAAGTTTTAAGCCTAATCTTAAAAGTAGAGAGGGTGTCTGTCTCCCTGATCTGAATTGGGAGCTGGTTCCACAGGAGAGGAGCCTGAAAGCTGAAGGCTCTGCCTCCCATTCTACTCTTACAAACCCTAGGAACTACAAGTAAGCCTGCAGTCTGAGAGCGAAGCGTTCTATTGGGGTGATATGGTACTACGAGGTCCCTAAGATAAGATGGGACCTGATTATTCAAAACCTTATAAGTAAGAAGAAGAATTTTAAATTCTATTCTATTAACAGGAAGCCAATGAAGAGAGGCCAATATGGGTGAGATATGCTCTCTCCTTCTAGTCCCCGTCAGTACTCTAGCTGCAGCATTTTGAATTAACTGAAGGCTTTTTAGGGAACTTTTAGGACAACCTGATAATAATGAATTACAATAGTCCAGCCTAGAGGAAATAAATGCATGAATTAGTTTTTCAGCATCACTCTGAGACAAGACCTTTCTGATTTTAGAGATATTGCGTAAATGCAAAAAAGCAGTCCTACATATTGTTTAATATGCGCTTTGAATGACATATCCTGATCAAAAATGACTCCAAGATTTCTCACAGTATTACTAGAGGTCAGGGTAATGCCATCCAGAGTAAGGATCTGGTTAGACACCATGTTTCTAAGATTTGTGGGGCCAAGTACAATAACTTCAGTTTTATCTGAGTTTAAAAGCAGGAAATTAGAGGTCATCCATGTCTTTATGTCTGTAAGACAATCCTGCAGTTTAGCTAATTGGTGTGTGTCCTCTGGCTTCATGGATAGATAAAGCTGGGTATCATCTGCGTAACAATGAAAATTTAAGCAATACCGTCTAATAATACTGCCTAAGGGAAGCATGTATAAAGTGAATAAAATTGGTCCTAGCACAGAACCTTGTGGAACTCCATAATTAACTTTAGTCTGTGAAGAAGATTCCCCATTTACATGAACAAATTGTAATCTATTAGACAAATATGATTCAAACCACCGCAGCGCAGTGCCTTTAATACCTATGGCATGCTCTAATCTCTGTAATAAAATTTTATGGTCAACAGTATCAAAAGCAGCACTGAGGTCTAACAGAACAAGCACAGAGATGAGTCCACTGTCTGAGGCCATAAGAAGATCATTTGTAACCTTCACTAATGCTGTTTCTGTACTATGATGAATTCTAAAACCTGACTGAAACTCTTCAAATAGACCATAGATCAGTTAGCTGTTTTACAACTACCCTTTCAAGAATTTTTGAGAGAAAAGGAAGGTTGGAGATTGGCCTAATTAGTTAAGATAGCTGGGTCAAGTGATGGCTTTTTAAGTAATGGTTTAATTACTGCCACCTTAAAAGCCTGTGGTACATAGCCAACTAACAAAGATAGATGATTGATCTCAAATCTGCATTGGGCAAGGTGATGATGCTGGAACTTTTGTTTGGTGCCGTTCCAATGAGATTTATAAAGATGACTGCCTGAAGAGAACATGTAAATTTCCACAGTCATTGATGATATGGGGCTGCATGTCAGGTAAAGGCACTGGGGAGATGGCTGTCATTACATCATCAATAAATGCATAAGTTTACGTTGATATTTTGGACACTTTTCTTATCCCATCAATTGAAAGGATGTTTGGGGATGATGAAATCATTTTTCAAGATGATAATGCATCTTGACATAGAGCAAAAACTTTGAAAACATTCCTTGCAAAAGACACATAGGGTCAATGTCATGGCCTACAAATAGTCCGGATCTTAATCCAATGAAAATCTTTGGTGGAAGTTGAAGAAAATGGTTCATGACAAGGCTCCAACCTGCAAAGCTGATCTGGCAACAGCAATCAGAAAAAGTTGGAGCCAGATTGATGAAGAGTACTGTTTGTCACTCATTAAGTCCATGCCTCAGAGACTGCAAGCTGTTATAAAAGCCAGAGGTGGTGCAACAAAATACTAGTGATGTGTTGGAGCGTTCTTTTGTTTTTCATGATTCCATAATTTTGTCCTCAGAATGGAGTGATTCCATATTTTTTCCCTCTGCTTGGTCTGAAAAAGTAACCGTTACTGACTGCCACAATTTGTTTCCCTGATTTCTTATAGTGTTTCTTTAAGCCAGAAAGTTGCCATTTGAAATGACTTTAGTTTTGTGTCATGTCTGTGATCTGCTTTTTTTCTACAAAATTAAAGAACTGAATGAACATCCTCCAAGGCCAGTGATTCCATAATTTTTGCCAGGGATTGTAGTGTTGCTTCCCTAGCAATATCTGCATTTTTTTTCGTTAGATGCTCATTTATATAGACACTCGTTCCTTTCAAATTCTTTGCCTGTCTTAATAATTCATTTTTATATTTTCTGCTTGTAAATCATATAACAATGTTAGATGTTTTTTTATCTTTAGATGGAATAGTATAACAGTCTGATATCGTGTCTTGATGGATGACAACACCTTTTTGATATAAAAAGTTTGTTACTTGTTGTTCCAATGACTGTCGTTCTTCAGGTGGTGCATCCTCCCCATTGGCTCCACCAGAATCCACTACCCTTGCATATGTCCGATGTTTAGTTTCTAGTCCAGATATTATAACATCTTTTCTAGTGAATTGTTCAAGTTGATCTACACGTTCAAGTTTCTTAATGATCTTGTCCTTCTCTTTAACCAACTTTTGGAGTTCTTTAATCTCCACCGTCAGCTTGTCTAATTAGACATGTCTTTTATATCCGGTTTATTGAGGTCTTTATTTCCTCTATATTTCCTCGAGTTTATCTGTTTTCTTGGGTGGTGCCATGTTGATTATCGTGGCCCAGTATGGCCACTATCAATTACAAAACAATTCTCACCCGTAGCCTCCACCACCACTGGTTCAGTCACCGCACACCAGCCCTCCCCGTTGCTAATCTCAGTCACAGCCGCCCCAGCCTCGGTCGTAGCCGCAGCTAGCCACGGATGTAGCCGCCGTCAGCCCAGGATGTAGCCGTAGGCAGCCTCGGATGTTGCCGCCGCTAGCCACGGATGTAGCCGCCGTTAGCCTCGGATGTAGCTGACGCCGCGGTGAAAACATCATTATCATGTAAAGTCAACAAGACCAATTTGGAGGCAGAGAGACACTGAAATACAAACAAAGTTAGCATAATGCCATCGGCGTAGACAGAGAATGTTGACAGAGGAAACACGTGAATCAATATGAGGAGCTGTTCTGAGTATGCTGGGCCCCTGCAGTTTACATATAAGCTGCAGGGGCTTAAGATTCTTAATGTTCAGTGACAAGCGGCGCCCTGTACTGAAGATCTATGACACATGGTCGGAAACCCAGAGCACAAATCCGTTTGGGGGATGTCCATGTCCTTGACCTTTTCCAACAGGGTGTATAAACCTGGGTGGCCTGTAGGTACAATATAAACTTTGTGTTACATGTCAAACCAGACTGCTTTGGTATTGAACAGATGCAAGTGAAAGGCATAGACAGGATTCTGGTTAGGAAATGGATGTGCACAGAGATGGTGAGTGAGAACCATCTGGCAAAAGACAAAATGCTGGAAGTTGTTCTGATATTTGGATTAGCAACTACAACCCCTGGCAAAAATTATGGAATCACCGGCCTCGGATGATGTTCATTCAGTTGTTTAATTTTGTAGAAAAAAAGCAGATCACAGACATGACACAAAACTAAAGTCATTTCAAATGGCAACTTTCTGGCTTTAAGAAACACTATAAGAAATCAAGAAAAAAGATTGTGACAGTCAGTAACGGTTACTTTTTTAGACCAAGCAGAGGAAAAAAATATGGAATCACTCAATTCTGAGGAATAAATTATGGAATCACCCTGTAAATTTTCATCCCCCAAACTAACACCTGCATCAAATCAGATCTGCTCATTGACATTGACCCTATGCCATGACATTGACCCTATGTGTCTTTTTGCAAGGAATGTTTTCACAGTTTTTGCTCTATGGCAAGATGCATTATCATCTTGAAAAATGATTTCATCATCCCCAAACATCCTTTCAATTGTCCAAAATATCAACGTAAACGTGTGCATTTATTGATGATGTAATGACAGCCATCTCCCCAGTGCCTTTACCTGACATGCAGCCCCATATCATCAATGACTGTGGAAATTGACATGTTCTCTTCAGGCAGTCATCTTTATAAATCTCATTGGAACGTCACCAAACAAAAGTTCCAGCATCATCACCTTGCCCAATGCAGATTCGAGATTCATCACTGAATATGACTTTCATCCAGTCATCCACAGTCCACGATTGCTTTTCCTTAGCCCATTGTAACCTTGTTTTTTCTGTTTAGTGTTAATTGTTGGGAAAGTGTAGGAACACGGACCCACAACAGGGGGCGCAAATGAACGGACAATGGAGTAAGTCAAAACAACAACGCTTTACTGTTGTGAATGTGCACAACGAATACAACCAATTACAGAATTGGACAAAGTCAATACACAAAGGTGTCGTGTGGGCAGGCTCGAAGATAGGAGACGCCTCTCCAAGGTAAGACCGGAACCACACGGCTTCCTCCGCCACAGGTCCCCGGGTATACTGGAGCCGCCAAGTCCCGAACTCCCAGGTGGCCACTGCCTCCGCGTGTTGGACCTGGTACTGCTGGCGAGGAAAAAGAACATTAGAGGGGGCGCGTTTGCACCCAGAACTCCGAACGGCAGAAAGGTACCTCCACCTCTCGTTGGACAGTAACCAATAACTAGCTCAGTCAATACTGTGTACTCAGTAGGCTTTGATATGTTACCTCTCTGGTAGAAACGATATCTCGGCAATGAGGTGGAGATGCCGTCCTGCTGATATACCCCACGGATGATTGCCGTCAGCTGTCTCAGGTGATGGGTGACTGCTGTCACCGAGGCTGCTCCCGTGAGGCGGCGGCGCCCTCTGGTGCCTGGAGCCCGCACTCCAGGCAGGGCGCCCTCTGGTGGTGGCGGGCCAGCAGTACCTCCTCTTCAGCGGCCCACACAACAGGACCCCCCCCTCAACGGGCGCCTCCTGGCGCCCGACCGGGCTTGTCCGGGTGGCGACGGTAGAAGTCGGCCAGGAGGGCCGGGTCCAGGATGAAGCTCCTCTTCACCCAGGAGCGTTCTTCAGGGCCGTACCCCTCCCAGTCCACCAGATATTGAAAGCCCCGGCCCATCCGTCGGACGTCCAACAACCGGCGTACTGTCCAAGCCGGCTCGCCATCGATGATCCGGGCAGGAGGTGGCGCCGGACCGGGTGTACAGAGGGGCGAGGTGTGATGGGGCTTGATTTTTGACACATGGAATACTGGATGGATCCGCAGTGAGGCTGGAAGCTGAAGCCTCACTGCGGCGGGATTGATGACCTTGAGGATCTTAAACAGACCTATGTACCTGTCTTGAGTTTTGGGGAGGCCACTTGCAGTGGAATGTCCTTGTGGACAACCACACTTCCTGCCCGGGCGATACGTAGGGGCCGGGGTCCGCCGCCGGTCTGCATGGGTCTTCGCCCTCATCCGGGCCTTCAGCAAAGCAGACCGGCGGCACGCCACACCCGACGGCACTTCCGCAGGTGGGCCTGGACCGAGGGCACACCGACCTCTCCCTCAACCACCGGGAACAACGGGGGCTGATACCCCAAACACACCTCAAAGGGGGAGAGGCCGGTGGCTGATGACACTTGACTGTTGTGGGCGTACTCGATCCAGGCCAGATGAGTACTCCAGGCCGCCGGGTGCGCGGCTGTCACACAACGCAGTGTTTGCTCCATTCCTTGATTGGCCCGCTCTGCTTGCCCGTTGGTCTGGGGGTGATACCCGGACGAGAGACTGACCGTGGCCCCCAGTTCCCGGCAAAAGCTCCTCCAGACATGCGAGGAGAACTGGGACCGCGATCGGAGACGATGTCTGATGGTATCCCATGCAGGCGGACGACGTGGTGGACCAGGAGGTCCGCTGTCTCCTGGGCCGTTGGGAGCTTCGGAGGGCCACGAAGTGGGCCGCCTTGGAGAATCGGTCCACTATCGTGAGGATCACGGTGTTTCCCTGGGACGGCGGGAGGCCCGTGACAAAATCCAGGCCGATGTGGGACCAGGGGCGATGAGGCAAGGGCAGCGGCTGTAGCAGTCCCGGTGCCTTGCGATGGTCGGCCTTGCCCCTGGCACAGGTGGTACTGGATATATCCCGGACGTCGGCCTCCAGGGACGCCCACCAGAAGCGCTGCCGGACAACTGCCACGGTTCTTCGCACCCCTGGTGACAGGAGAGCTTGGAGCCGTGACAGAAGTCCAGGACTGCAGTCCTTGCCTCTGGTGGGACGTAAAGTCTGTTCTTTGGTCCAGCCCCGGGTCCGGGCTACGTGCCAGGGCCTCCCGGACGGTTCTCTCTACGTCCCAGGTGAGGGTGGCCACGATAGTGGACTCCGGGATGATGGGTTCCGGTGGATCCGACAACTCCGCTTGACCTCGTCTTCGTGTACCCGGGACAAGGCATCCGACTTCTGGTTCTTGGTCCCGGGCCGGTAGGTGATGCGGAAGTCAAAACGGCCGAAGAACAGTGACCAGCGGGCTTGCCTGGGATTCAGCCGCTTGGCGGTCCTGATATATTCCAGGTTCCGGTGGTCAGTGAAAACCGTGAATGGCACGGACGTTCCCTCCAACAGGTGTCTCCACTCTTCAAGAGCCTCTTTCACCGCAAGGAGTTCTCGGTTGCCGACGTCATAGTTCCGTTCAGCCGGGGTCAACCTGCGGGAAAAATAGGCACACGGATGAAGGACCTTATCGGTCTTCCCACTCTGGGACAGCACAGCTCCTATCCCTGAGTCCGAGGCGTCCACTTCAACCACTAACTGGCGACTAGGATCAGGCTGCACCAGAACGGGTGCAGACGAGAAGCGCCGTTTCAACTCCTTGAACGCGGCATCGCAACGATCCGACCAGGTGAAGGGGACTTTTGGTGAGGTCAGGGCTGTCAGGGGGCTAACAACCTGGCTGTAGCCCTTAATGAACCTCCTGTAGAAATTGCAAAGCCGAGGAACTGTTGCAGCTTCCTACGGCTTGTGGGTTGGGGCCAGTCTCTCACCGCTGCAACCTTGGCCGGATCAGGAGCGACGGAGTTGGGGGAGATGATGAACCCCAGGAAGGACAAAGAGGTGCGGTGAAACTCACACTTCTCGCCCTTAACAAACAGCCGGTTCTCCAATAACCGCTGCAGGACCTGACGTACATGTCGGACATGTCTCAGGATCCGGAGAAAAGATGAGTATGTCGTCTAGATATACGAAGACGAATCGGTGCAGGAAGTCCCGCAAGACATCATTAACCAATGCTTGGAACGTCGCGGGAGCATTTGTAAGACCGAACGGCATGACCAGGTACTCAAAATGACCCAACGGGGTGTTAAATGCCGTCTTCCACTCGTCTCCCTTCCGGATCCGAACCAGGTGATACGCATTCCTAAGATCAAGCTTGGTGAATATCTTGGCTCCATGCAGGGGCGTGAACACCGAATCCAACAAGGGTAAGGGGTATCGGTTACGAACCGTGATTTCGTTCAGCCCCCTGTAATCAATGCATGCACGTAATCCGCCATCCTTTTTCCCCACAAAAAGAAACCCGCACCCATCGGGGAGGTGGAATTCCGGATCAACCCGGCAGCCAAAGAGTCCCGGATGTAGGTCTCCATTGATTCGCGTTCAGGTCGTGAGAGGTTGTACAGCCTGCTGGACGGGAACTCAACGCCTGGAACCAAATCAATGGCACAATCATACGGGCGGTGCGGGGGAAGGGTGAGTGCCAGATCCTTGCTGAACACCTCCGCAAGGTCATGGTACTGCACCGGCACCGTCCCTAGATTGGGCGGGGCTCTGACCTCCTCCCTGGCCTGGGAACCGGGAGGAACCGAGGAACCTAAACATACCCGATGGCAGGTCTCGCTCCACTGGACCACTACCCCGGACGGCCAATCGATCCGGGGATTGTGTTTCAACATCCAGGGAAAACCTAAAATCACACGGGAGGTGGCCGGAGTTAAAAAACTCGATCTCCTCCCGGTGATTCCCCGACACCACCAGAGTTACTGGTGGTGTCTTGTGAGTGATTGGAGGGAGTAGGGAGCCATCTAGTGCCCGTACCTGCACAGGCGAGGTAAGTGCCACCAGAGGGAACCCTATCTCCCTGGCCCATTTGCTATCAAGCAAATTCCCTTCTGAGCCCGTGTCCACCAGTGCTGGGGCCTTCAGGGTTAAATCCTCATAAAGGATTGTAACTGGGAGTCGTGTGGCGATGTGGGTGTGTCCCACGTGCACGTCTCGGCCCCCCCCTAGCCCAGTGTCTAGGGGCGGGCGTTGGTGTTAACCGCTCGGGGCAGTCTCGTACCTGATGCTCAATCGAGCCACAAACAAAACACGCTCCGCGGGCCAGCCTCCTTGTGTGGCCGGTGCCCTAAATGTTGCCCTACTCGTGTCCATAGCTTCGTCAGCAGGGGGAGCTGTGATCGGAGCGCAGGGGCCGTGGAGCGTGGGGAGGGCGGAACGCGGTTGGAACCGGAAGGGAGAGGGACGACGCGTGCCTGGCCACGCCCTTCGTCTCCCCGACGGCGCTCATTTAACCGATTGTCTAATCGTATGACAAGATCGATAAGCCCATCCAAATCCCGCGGTTCGTCCTTAGCCACCAGGTGCTCCTTGAGGACCAATGACAGTCCGTTTACGAAGGCGGCGCGGAGGGCAGTGTTATTCCAGCCGGACCTCGCAGCCGCGATGCGGAAGTCGACTGCATAGGCAGCTGCGCTCCGGCGCCCCTGTCTCATGACACAGCACGGCTGAAGCGGTCTCTCCTCTATTAGGGTGATCGAACACTGTTCTGAGCTCCCTCACAAACCCATCATATGTCAGAAGGAGCCGTGAACTTTGCTCCCAGAGCGCTGTAGCCCAAGCGCGTGCCTCACCACGAAGCAGATTTATCACATAAGCTACTTTGCTAGCGTCGGTCGCGTACATGACGGGACGCTGTGCGAAGACGAGCGAACACTGCATAAGGAAATCCGCGCACGTCTCCGCACAGCCTCCGTACGGCTCCGGGGGGCTTATGTATGCTTCAGGGGATGGTGTGGGGGGGGTCGTTGGACAACCAGTGGAACGTCGCTGTCACGCACAGGGTCTACGGGAGGGAGAGCCGCAGCGGCGCCCGGAGGGCGCGCTTCCACCTGCGCGGCGAGAGCCTCCACCCTGCGGTTCAGGAGGGCGTTCTGCTCGGCCATCAAGTCCAACCGAGTCGTGAAAGCGGTGAGGATCCGCTGCAACTCACCGATTACCCCTCCTGCGGACGCCTGTGCGCCTTGTTCTTCCATTGGCCGTTCAACAGCCGGTTGACGCCCCTCGGGATCCATGACGCTGGCCGAGATATCCTGTTGGGAAAGTGTAGGAACACGGACCCACAACAGGGGGCGCAAATGAACGGACAATGGAGTAAGTCAAAACAACAACGCTTTACTGTTGTGAATGTGCACAACGAATACAACCAATTACAGAATTGGACAAAAGTCAATACACAAAGGTGTCGTGTTGGCAGGCTCGAAGATAGGAGACGCCTCTCCAAGGTAAGACCGGAACCACGCGGCTTCCTCCGCCACAGTCTCCGGGTATACTGGAGCCGCCCAAGTCCGAACTCCCAGGTGGCCACTGCCTCCGCGTGTCGGACCTGGTACTGCTGGCGAGGGAAAAAGAACAGTTAGATGGGGGCGCGTTTGCACCCAGAACTCCGAACGGCAGGAAAGGTACCTCCACCTCTCGTTGGAACAGTAACCAATAACTAGCTCAGTCAATACTGTGTACTCAGTAGGCTTTGATATGTTACCTCTCTGGTAGAAACGATATCTCGGCAATGAGGTGGAGATGCCGTCCTGCTGATATACCCCACGGATGATTGCCGTCAGCTGTCTCAGGTGATGGGTGACAGCTGTCACCGAGGCTGCTCCCGTGAGGCGGCGGCGCCCTCTGGTGCCTGGAGCCCGCACTCCAGGCAGGGCGCCCTCTGGTGGTGGCGGGCCAGCAGTACCTCCTCTTCAGCGGCCCACACAACAGTTAATAATGGCTTTTGTTTAGCTTTTCTGTATGTAAATCCCATTTCCTTTAGGCGGTTTCTTACAGTTCGGTCACAGACGTTGACTCCAGTTTCCTCCCATTCGTTCCTCATTTGTTTTGTTGTGCATTTTTCGATTTTTGAGACATATTGTTTTAAGTTTTCTGTCTTGACGCTTTGATGTCTTCCTTGGTCTACCAGTATGTTTGCCTTTAACAACCTTCCCATGTTGTTTGTATTTGGTCCAGAGTTTAGACACAGCTGACTGTGAACAACCAACATCTTTTGCAACATTGCGTGATGATTTACTCTCTTTTAAGAGTTTGATAATCCTCTCCTTTGTTTCAATTTACATCTCTCGTGTTGGAGCCATGATTCATGTCAGTCCACTTGGTGCAACAACTCTCCAAGGTGTGATCACTCCTTTTTAGATGCAGACTAACGAGCAGATCTGATATGATGCAGGTGTTAGTTTTGGGGATGAAAATTTACAGGGTGATTCCATAATTTTTTCCTCAGAATTGAGTGATTCCATATTTTTTTCCCTCTGCTTGGTCTAAAAAAGTAACCGTTACTGACTGCCACAATCTTTTTTTCTTGATTTCTTATAGTGTTTCTTAAAGCCAGAAAGTTGCCATTTGAAATGACGTTAGTTTTGTGTCATGTCTGTGATCTGCTTTTTTTCTACAAAATTAAACAACTGAATGAACATCCTCCGAGGCCGGTGATTCCATAATTTTTTGCCAGGGGTTGTATGTGAAAATTCTATCCCTTAAGAACCTGTTTAGGCCCCCTGACACTTGCATGACTTTGATTCACGCACCCGTACGCAGTGTGTTGGATTGGTGAGTAACCTCGCTGTGAACCAGTGTAGACTAAACGTGAGATGTGCACCGCTGCGTGCAAGTGCACAAAGAGAATTTTGAAATGTTCAAAAAATCTTGCAACAAACGTGAAATGGCTGTGAATGTTATGCAATCTACTCGCCAACACTACGTTTTGATGCATGTTGATGAGTGAGATGGCACGCGCAGCTCGCTAAGTTGAGTAAAGAAGTGAACAGTGTGAGTGGTTGCGTCAGCGCACAGCATCAAAGCTGCTGCTGGAGCGGTCCGCTGTAATTCCGGAAGCGATTACGGCCATTTTCAAGAGCCAACTCGAAGAGAAAATGATTAATCCGCTACTAATAATTATTTTATATATGCAGCTGGGAACACAGCGGGTGGGGTCTTCACGACGATGTGCGTGTCAGGGCACCTTTACACAGCAGTGTGATGTGTGTCAGATGGACTTTAACATGAACTTCACTCACGCAGATTGCATGCAGTACTTTTTAAGGTAAGTTAAAAGCCATTTGTCTGTCTTTAACTGTTGTGCATTTTATCTGTGCGCTGTGATGCAGGCAGATGGGTCATTTTTACCAGAGGCCATCAAATATGGCCATCATGTATTGCAAAGACTTTGTGTCTGTCCGTCCATCTGTCTGTGCTCAGCATGAGTCCGGTCCTATTACTGCCAGAGTCTTCAAATTCTTGGAACACAGACAAGTGCAAAAACAAATGGGTGTTCAAGCAGGCCTCAAGCAAGAACTATAATTCCAATTGTAATGGTGATGGAACAGTAAGTCCTGGTAAATAGTTCCATTCTGTTGTTGATTTTTGTTGTCTAATATTGCTATAACGTTGTCTCTTACAACATTTAAAAAACCACTGTCTCTTCCTCCATCCATATATATCGTGGTATGTATTGTCAAATGTCACTTGAGTCTTTCTGTACAGTGTATAGTGCAAAAAGTGTTTCACTTTGAGTTTTGTAAAATAAGACATTAATGAAATAATGAAAACCCCTTCATTAAAGCCTCAAATCTTTTTGCAATATTTGTATTTTTCAAAATACACACTTTCCATTAAGCATATTTTTTCAATTTGCTACTTCAAATTGCATAATTTAGAGGGTAATATGTATATGTCGTGGACATGAACAAGCGAAGCCTTCAGACTTTTTTTTTTTGAGTAAATGCTTCAGGGCAGCATTCTGGGGAGCTCTGCTCCCTCCCAGCCCTGAAAGCAAATCTCTACAACTTGACATAAATTAATTAAAAATATAAAATACAGCTTCCTGATGAAGTGGTGTTTTCTTTAAAAGAAGACCTGATAATTCAGCTACAATTTGCCAGAAAGTACATTTGAGATGAAAGCCTAGATTTGATGTTTTGGTGAAACAAAATGTTGTATTTCTTCATAATTGATGTAAATAAAGTCCAATACATATTCAGTGACTTGGAAATTAATTTATCTGAAGAATTTATTATTATTTACAAATATGATCAAGTTTTAGAGATTTCTTTCAGTTTGAGTTTCAGGAAGATAATTTTAGAATTTTTTTATTCTTTTTGTTTTTTGTATTTCTTGTATTTGAAATGGTATAAACAAAGTAAAATGTGTGAAATACCAAGTGTTCCAATACTTTTGTAGGGCACTGTACCCTAACCTTATGATGAGTGCAAAATGAGTGTGGTGTTATTAATGTTTTGTTCAAGAATTTTAATTTTCACTGTTGTTGCACTTTGTGTGAAATCATAGTCATATCGTATATCATACTGACATGACAATATTGAGATATGATAATGTGGCCATATTGTACAGCCCTACTGTGAACTTGCAGAAATGTTTGCATATTAATTGAATGTACATTTAAAAAAATGCTTAAAGCTGGGGTGGTCTGAGGGCGAAGTCCCCATCAGCTGAAGGTTTTTAGTCATGCTAATGCTCCTCTGAAGCATTTACTGAAAATAAAGTGTGAAGGACCTAAATGACATGGTTAGATGGTGAGGAGTTTCCAGGCATGTGAGAGGCAAATAAAGAAAGATGCTTAAAAAGGTGTGGGGGGGGACTGGGTGAGCAGAGCTCCCCAGAATGCTGCCCTGAAGCATTTAGTCCAAAAAAAAAAAAAAGTCTGAAGGCTTCGCTTATTCATGTCCACGACATATACATATTACCCTCTAAATTAGAGACAGTGGTTTTTTAAATGTTATAAAAGACAACGTTATAGCAATATTAGACAACAAAAAACAACAACAGAATGGAACTATTTACCAGGACTTACTGTTCCATCACCATTACAACTGGAATTATAGTTCTTGCTTGAGGCCTGCTTGAATACCCATTTGTTTTTGCACTTGTCTGTGTTCCAAGAATTTGAAGACTCTGGCAGTAATAGGACCGGACTCATGCTGAGCACAGACAGATGGACGGACAGACACAAAGTCTTTGCAATACATGATGGCCATATTTGATGGCCTCTGGTAAAAATGACCCGTCTGTCTGCATCACAGCGCACAGATAAAATGCACAACAGTTAAAGACAGACAAATGGCTTTTAACTTACCTTATAAAGTACTGCATGCAATCTGCGTGAGTGAAGTTCATGTTAAAGTCCATCTGACACACATCACACTGCTGTGTAAAGGTGCCCTGACACGCACATCGTTGTGAAGACCCCACCCGCTGTGTTCCCAGCTGCATATATAAAATAATTATTTCATAGCGGATTAATCATTTTCTCTTCGAGTTGGCTCTTGAAAATGGCCGTAATCACTTCCGGAATTACAGCGGACTGCTCCAGCAGCAGCTTTGATGCTGTGCGCTGACGCAACCACTCACACTGTTCACTTCTTTACTCAACTTAGCGAGCTGCGCGTGCCATCTCACTCATCAACATGCATCAAAACGTAGTGTTGGCGAGTAGACTGCACAACATTCACAGCCATTTCACGTTTGTTGTGAGATTTTTTGAACATTTCAAAATTCTCTTTGTGCACTTGCACGCAGCGGTGCACATCTCACGTTTAGTCTACACTGGTTCACAGCGAGTTTACTCACCAGTCCGACACACTGTGTACGGGTGCGTGAATCAAAGTCATGCAAGTGTCAGGGGGCCTAAACAGGTTCTTAAGGGACAGAATTTTCACATAGTTGCTAATCCAAATATCAGAGCAACTTCCAGCATTTTGTCTTTTGCCAGATGGTTTCATTCTTTCTTTCTTTAATATTTATTTCATTCATTTAAAAGAAAAAACAAAAACAAAAACAGAAAAGCAGAAATAAAGCATCACAAATCACCTGAATGAAAAGGAGCAGAGAGAAGAACAAGTCTTATGTTTTCTGCCCCTTTTTACAATACAATCTTTCAATATCCAGCTGTTGTATGGCTGGGGGGCCTGGCTGCCTTTTTGTTTCTGTCCTTTGCTTCTCCTTCCAGGTGGTTTGCATTTGGAACTGAGTGGCTGTGTTGCTGAGTTTATCAGGACCTCACCCTGATCACCTGAGGCTGATCACCTGCGGCTCATCAGGACTCACAGCTGTGGTGCATCTGCATGGATTGGAACATGGTGGCATTTAAGACTGGAGTGCACAGTGTGTATTGGCCAGAGACTCGACCTTGTGACCAGACGGGTGAGATCGTCGTCTCGGGAGCCATCTCATCATCAATGGATGCAGAGAACGTCCAGGTTTGATGCACGGTCTGTGAAAGAGGAGGGGGTGAGGTCTCACGCTCGTCAGCACACTTCCTGAGGTACGTTAGATTTTGTGACTAACATTTATACAGTCAGTAAAAGTGGTGTCCCTCACACCTTTATTATATTGAGCTGTATGTTAGTCATGTATCGACTTCCACTGCAGTGGAGTTTTGTGAACTGGATGTTCCATGCCTGCAGGTTGGGAAGCTGATTAGTAATCAAGCCAGGAAGTGTTTGCTGTTTGTACACCTTTAAGTGTTCTCTCTGTGTGTAGAGTGTGGACTCACATAATGGTTCCTTCTTTCACAGACTCGGTTTGTTGCGGCCACCTGGGGGGTGTCGGCGGGGTCCTTGAGTCCGAACAGCTTCTGGCTCCGGACCGTTAGCGCTGCTGGGAGCGCACCACGCCAGACCGCACTTTCTTTTGTATTTTTATGTATCACTGTTATGTATTAAATTCAGTTAGCCTTTGTACCGTGCTCTGCTTATTTCATACTGGGTCCTTCAAACGCTGGTCGGTTCTCCGAGCTGCGTCCGACACATAACACCAGCATCATTATTCGACATTATTTAACAGATTGCATTTCTTTGACTTGTCACATACCACTGACTTATTTCATAATTATGATCATTATTTAGTAGATTACATCTCTGACAGGTTACATTTTAAACTTAAAACATTTTAAACATTATTAACAGATTACATTTTTTGGCTTTCTCACAGCCCACTGACTTATTTCAAAGTTTCATACTTACTTAATACATCTAGTTTAATACGTTTTTTAAATAACTTAAGCAACCTTAATTCTTTGATTTCTTTGTTGAGATTGCTCCATAATTTTACACCATTTACTGCAATACTCTGTTCCTTTACCTTGGTTCTGTATCTTGGTTTTTTAAAGACTTCTATTCCTTTCAATTTATAACTACTTACTCTTTTTTCAAACATATTTTGAATGTTTGTTGGTAAAGTATTTTTATTAGCTTGGTGCATTGTTTGTAATATTTTCAAATTGACTAAATCATGAAATTTAAGCACCCTATACTTAATGAACAATGGATTAGATGGATCTCTAAAACCACTGTTACTAATCACTTTTAAAGCTCTTTTCTGCAGAATAAATAAAGGTTGTGTATAAGTTGTATATGTTGATCCCCAGATTTCTGCACAATAAGTTAAATATGGAACAATCAATGAATTGTACAGTGTTAATAAACCATAACTATTTAATGAATATTTTACTTTATGCAAAACAGCAATGGCTTTCGCTATTTTCCCTTTTATGTAATTTTTGTGTGACTTACATGTAAGATCTTCATCAATCATGACTCCTAAAATTTTTTGTTTCTTTTACCCTTTGTATATCCATTCCATCTATTTGTAATGACACATTATTTTTTTCACTCTGTCTTTAAACAATATGAAATTTGTCTTATTAATATTTAGTGACAATCTGTTTATATCAAACCAATATTTAACTTTTTTCAACTCTGTATTTATCACTTGTGCTACTTCCTGTATATCTGATCCAGAGTAAAACAGCATTGTATCATCAGCAAATAAAATGCTGCCAAGCACATTAGATGCATTCACAAAATCATTAATATACAAAATAAACAGTTTGGGTCCAAGTACCGATCCTTGTGGTACTCCATAAATAATTTTACACAATTCTGATTTGGTATTATTTATCTGAACAAACTGTTTTCTATTTTCTAAGTAGCTTTTTATCCACTGATGTGCAATACCTCTTATTCCACATTGTTGTAACTTGTAAAGCAATCTTGAGTGATCGATAACATCAAAAGCCTTTTTCAGGTCGATAAAAATACTTACAAAATAATCCTTATTTTCTATTGTTGTTGATATTTTCTCTATTAATTCCATAATTGCCATAGCTGTCAAATGTTTTGTTCTGAATCCATATTGAGCATTATTTAAAATATGTTGTTTCTCAATGAATTTATCCGACCTTGTCACAAAAACTTTTTCCATAATTTTAGAAAACTGTGGAAGCAATGATACTGGCCTGTAATTAGAAAAATTATGTTTGTCTCCATTTTTATATAATGGGACTACCTTGGCAATTTTCATTTCGTCTGGAAAAATCCCTGTTGACAGAGACAGATTACAACTGTAAGTAAATGGTTCAATAACAGTTCCTATTATACTTTTTACAGTCATCATGTCTAAATCTTCATGGTCAGTTGATCTTTTGCTTACACAGTTTTTTTTACAATATTTCTTATTTCATCTTTTTCCACACTGTCCAGGAAAATACTATTGACCGTATTTACAAGTGTATGTAATTTATCTTCTACTACTGATTTATTTCCCACCAGACTTGATCCTACATTTGAAAAATAATCATTAAACCCATTTGCAACTTCTTTTACGTCATATATTTCTTTATTTTCCTTGACAAAGTAATTTGGAAAAGTTGCTTTCGCTCCATCACTTTCAATCACACTTTTTATAATTCCCCATGTTGCCCTCATATTATCTTTACTCTTATTTAATTGTTCACTATAATAATCTTTTTTTTGTTTCCTAATTATTGTCAATAGTTTATTTTTATATTTTTTGTATCTGTGTTCTGTTTCCTTTGTTTGCATTTTTAAAAAGCACCTGTATAAATAGTTTTTCTTTGCACAAGCATTTTTTATTCCCTTTGTCAGCCATGGTTTATTTACTCTTTTCTTGCTAATTTCTATTAATTTACAGTTTTTATTATATGATTTCATCAATATTTTTATAAATGAATTATATGCTACATTAACATCACTGACATAAACTTCTTCCCAATTTTGATTTTTAAGGTCATATTTTAATGCCTCTAAGGCTTTTACTGACTTATCTTTTAAAGTTTACAACAGTTTTTTTCTTGTACCTATTTTTATATTTAAATATTGAAAAAACTGGTAAATGATCGCTAACATCTGTCATCAAGATCCCATTCTTGATAATTTCATCTGTTCTATTTGTAAATATATTGTCGATTACCGTTGCACTTTGCTTCTGCTTTAATTCTGGTTGGTTTTGTTATCAAGGGGAATAACCCCAAACTATACACTGAATTCACAAAATCACTTATTCTTTGGCAACTGGAGCTTTCTATGTTAATGTTAAAGTCTCCACACGTATAAAGCGTTTTGTTTTTAATTTGATGGAATAAGTCTATTATTTTATCTGTAAATTTTCCAACACGAGTCAGGTGCTCTGTATACACAAATGATTAGAATATTCTTAGATGTTTCATGTATAAGTTCCACTGTTACAATTTCTATGACATCATCCATAATTGTCATTTCTTCTACAATTGTACATATCAGATCTGTTTTTATGTACAGAGCAATACCTCCGCCTTTTTTATCTCTTCTGTTTACAAAATACAGCTCATATCCCTCCATTTGAACATCAGCCATGAGATCATCTTTAAGCCAAGATTCAGTGATTGCAACAATACTAAATTTATTTTTAAACTGATTTAAATAATCTTTTATTTGTGACATTTTACAATACAAGCTTCGGCTGTTTATATGTATGAGTGACAGGGTATCTTCTGCAATTTTTTCACAATTTAGCTGTTCTTCCGTATAATACTCGCAACCAATCGTTTTTAAGTCAAATATACTTTCATCAATATTAGTGTCTATGTCATATATTTTATCATCTGTTTCCATGTTTAATCTGATTTTTTGTTGGTCAAATTACCAACAGACATCACATTTGATTGTCTATTCAGGTCTGTATTTTGTAAGGTCCTCCATGTTTTTGATTTGTATACCATTTGTTCCTTCTTTCACTCTAATCCACACCCTACAATTCCAGACCCATGTACCAACAATGTGTTTCTGTTTTTTTAGTACAACCCCTGGCAAAAATTATGGAATCACCAGCCTCGGAGGATGTTCATTCAGTTGTTTAATTTTGTAGGAAAAAAGCAGATCACAGACATGACACAAAATTAAAGTCATTTCAAATGGCAACTTTCTGGCTTTAAGAAACACTATAAGAAATCAAGAAAAATAATTGTGGCAGTCAGTAACGGTTACATTTTTAGACCAAGCAGAGGGAAAAAAAATATGGACTCACTCAATTCCGAGGAATAAATTATGGAATCACCCTGTAAATTTTCATCCCCAAAACTAACCTGCATCAAATCAGATCTGCTCGTTAGTCTGCATCTAAAAAGGAGTGATCACACCTTGGAGAGCTGTTGCACCAAGTGGACTGACATGAATCATGGCTCCAACACGAGAGATGTCAATTGAAACAAAGGAGAGGATTATCAAACTCTTAAAAGAGGGTAAATCATCACGCAGTGTTGCAAAAGATGTTGATTGTTCACAGTCAGCTGTGTCTAAACTCTGGACCAAATACAAACAACATGGGAAGGTTGTTAAAGGCAAACATACTGGTAGACCAAGGAAGACATCAAAGCGTCAAGACAGAAAACTTAAAGCAATATGTCTCAAAAATCGAAAATGCACAACAAAACAAATGAGGAATGAATGGGAGGAAACTGGAGTCAACGTCTGTGACCGAACTGTAAGAAACCACCTAAAGGAAATGGGATTTACATACAGAAAAGCTAAACGAAAGCCATCATTAACACCTAAACAAAAGAAAAAAGGTTACAATGGCCTAAGGAAAAGCAATCGTGGACTGTGGATGACTGGATGAATGTCATATTCAATCAATCAATCAATCAATCAATTTTTTTATATAGCGCCAAATCACAACAAACAGTTGCCCCAAGGCGCTTTATATTGTAAGGCAAGGCCATACAATAATTATGTAAAACCCCAACGGTCAAAACGACCCCCTGTGAGCAAGCACTTGGCTACAGTGGGAAGGAAAAACTCCCTTTTAACAGGAAGAAACCTCCAGCAGAACCAGGCTCAGGGAGGGGCCGTCTTCTGCTGGGACTGGTTGGGGCTGAGGGAGAGAACCAGGAAAAAGACATGCTGTGGAGGGGAGCAGAGATCGATCACTAATGATTAAATGCAGAGTGGTGCATACAGAGCAAAAAGAGAAAGAAACAATGCATCATGGGAACCCCCCAGCAGTCTACGTCTATAGCAGCATAACTAAGGGATGGTTCAGGGTCACCTGATCCAGCCCTAACTATAAGCTTTAGCAAAAAGGAAAGTTTTAAGCCTAATCTTAAAAGTAGAGAGGGTGTCTGTCTCCCTGATCTGAATTGGGAGCTGGTTCCACAGGAGAGGAGCCTGAAAGCTGAAGGCTCTGCCTCCCATTCTACTCTTACAAACCCTAGGAACTACAAGTAAGCCTGCAGTCTGAGAGCGAAGCGCTCTATTGGGGTGATATGGTACTACGAGGTCCCTAAGATAAGATGGGACCTGATTATTCAAAACCTTATAAGTAAGAAGAAGAATTTTAAATTCTATTCTACAATTAACAGGAAGCCAATGAAGAGAGGCCAATATGGGTGAGATATGCTCTCTCCTTCTAGTCCCCGTCAGTACTCTAGCTGCAGCATTTTGAATTAACTGAAGGCTTTTTAGGGAACTTTTAGGACAACCTGATAATAATGAATTACAATAGTCCAGCCTAGAGGAAATAAATGCATGAATTAGTTTTTCAGCATCACTCTGAGACAAGACCTTTCTGATTTTAGAGATATTGCGTAAATGCAAAAAAGCAGTCCTACATATTTGTTTAATATGCGCTTTGAATGACATATCCTGATCAAAAATGACTCCAAGATTTCTCACAGTATTACTAGAGCTCAGGGTAATGCCATCCAGAGTAAGGATCTGGTTAGACACCATGTTTCTAAGATTTGTGGGGCCAAGTACAATAACTTCAGTTTTATCTGAGTTTAAAAGCAGGAAATTAGAGGTCATCCATGTCTTTATGTCTGTAAGACAATCCTGCAGTTTAGCTAATTGGTGTGTGTCCTCTGGCTTCATGGATAGATAAAGCTGGGTATCATCTGCGTAACAATGAAAATTCAAGCAATACCGTCTAATAATACTGCCTAAGGGAAGCATGTATAAAGTGAATAAAATTGGTCCTAGCACAGAACTTTGTGGAACTCCATAATTAACTTTAGTCTGTGAAGAAGATTCCCCATTTACATGAACAAATTGTAATCTATTAGACAAATATGATTCAAACCACCGCAGCGCAGTGCCTTTAATACCTATGGCATGCTCTAATCTCTGTAATAAAATTTTATGGTCAACAGTATCAAAAGCAGCACTGAGGTCTAACAGAACAAGCACAGAGATGAGTCCACTGTCTGAGGCCATAAGAAGATCATTTGTAACCTTCACTAATGCTGTTTCTGTACTATGATGAATTCTAAAACCTGACTGAAACTCTTCAAATAGACCATAGATCAGTTAGCTGTTTTACAACTACCCTTTCAAGAATTTTTGAGAGAAAAGGAAGGTTGGAGATTGGCCTATAATTAGTTAAGATAGCTGGGTCAAGTGATGGCTTTTTAAGTAATGGTTTAATTACTGCCACCTTAAAAGCCTGTGGTACATAGCCAACTAACAAAGATAGATTGATTGATCTCAAATCTGCATTGGGCAAGGTGATGATGCTGGAACTTTTGTTTGGTGCCGTTCCAATGAGATTTATAAAGATGACTGCCTGAAGAGAACATGTAAATTTCCACAGTCATTGATGATATGGGGCTGCATGTCAGGTAAAGGCACTGGGGAGATGGCTGTCATTACATCATCAATAAATGCATAAGTTTACGTTGATATTTTGGACACTTTTCTTATCCCATCAATTGAAAGGATGTTTGGGGATGATGAAATCATTTTTCAAGATGATAATGCATCTTGACATAGAGCAAAAACTTTGAAAACATTCCTTGCAAAAAGACACATAGGGTCAATGTCATGGCCTACAAATAGTCCGGATCTTAATCCAATGAAAATCTTTGGTGGAAGTTGAAGAAAATGGTTCATGACAAGGCTCCAACCTGCAAAGCTGATCTGGCAACAGCAATCAGAAAAAGTTGGAGCCAGATTGATGAAGAGTACTGTTTGTCACTCATTAAGTCCATGCCTCAGAGACTGCAAGCTGTTATAAAAGCCAGAGGTGGTGCAACAAAATACTAGTGATGTGTTGGAGCGTTCTTTTGTTTTTCATGATTCCATAATTTTGTCCTCAGAATGGAGTGATTCCATATTTTTTTCCCTCTGCTTGGTCTGAAAAAGTAACCGTTACTGACTGCCACAATTTGTTTCCCTGATTTCTTATAGTGTTTCTTTAAGCCAGAAAGTTGCCATTTGAAATGACTTTAGTTTTGTGTCATGTCTGTGATCTGCTTTTTTTCTACAAAATTAAAGAACTGAATGAACATCCTCCAAGGCCAGTGATTCCATAATTTTTGCCAGGGATTGTAGTGTTGCTTCCCTAGCAATATCTGCATTTTTTTTCGTTAGATGCTCATTTATATAGACACTCGTTCCTTTCAAATTCTTTGCCTGTCTTAATAATTCATTTTTATATTTTCTGCTTGTAAATCATATAACAATGTTAGATGTTTTTTTTATCTTTAGATGGAATAGTATAACAGTCTGATATCGTGTCTTGATGGATGACAACACCTTTTTGATATAAAAAGTTTGTTACTTGTTGTTCCAATGACTGTCGTTCTTCAGGTGGTGCATCCTCCCCATTGGCTCCACCAGAATCCACTACCCTTGCATATGTCCGATGTTTAGTTTCTAGTCCAGATATTATAACATCATCTTTTCTAGTGAATTGTTCAAGTTGATCTACACGTTCAAGTTTCTTAATGATCTTGTCCTTCTCTTTAACCAACTTTTGGAGTTCTTTAATCTCCACCGTCAGCTTGTCTAATTAGACATGTCTTTTTATATCCGGTTTATTGAGGTCTTTATTTCCTCTATATTTTCCTCGAGTTTATCTGTTTTCTTGGGTGGTGCCATGTTGATTATCGTGGCCCAGTATGGCCACTATCAATTACAAAACAATTCTCACCCGTAGCCTCCACCACCACTGGTTCAGTCACCGCACACCAGCCCTCCCCGTTGCTAATCTCAGTCACAGCCGCCCCCAGCCTCGGTCGTAGCCGCAGCTAGCCACGGATGTAGCCGCCGTCAGCCCAGGATGTAGCCGTAGGCAGCCTCGGATGTAACCGCCGCCAGCCTCGGATGTTGCCGCCGCTAGCCACGGATGTAGCCGCCGTTAGCCTCGGATGTAGCTGACGCCGCGGGCCTGGATGTATCGCCCCCACCGATGCTGCGGGCCTGGATGAACCGTCTCTGCCGATGCTGCGGGCCTGGATAAACCACCTCCACCAATGTCGTTGGCCTAGATGAACCGCCTCTGCCGATGCCGTGGACCTGGATGAACCGCCTCCGCCGATACCGCGGGCCTGGACGAACCGCCTCCACTGATGCCGCGGGCCTGGATGAACCTCCACGCCGCAGGCGCCGCGGGCCCGGACGAATCGCCGACCCAGGTACGATCAGCTCACACTCAAAGTTATGTCCTTCTCACTCTCTATCTCTGTGCACATCCATTTCCTAACCAGAATCCTGTCTATGCCTTTCACTTGCATCCGTTCAATACCAAAGCAGACTGGTTTGACATGTAACACAGAGTTTATATTGTACCTACAGGCCACCCAGGTTTATACACCCTGTTGGAAAAGGACAAGAACTTGGACATCCCCCAAACGGATTTGTGCTCTGGGTTTCCGACCATGTGTCATAGATCCTCAGTACAGGGCCCCGCTTGTCACTGAACATTAAGAATCTTAAGCCCCTGCAGCTTATGTGTAAACTGCAGGGGCCCAGCATACTCAGAACAGCTCCTCATATTGATTCACGTGTTTCCTCTATCAGTATTCTCTGTCTAGGCCGATGGCATTATGCTAACTTTGTTTGTATTTCAGTGTCTCTGCCTCCTCAAATTGGCTGTGGTCTTGTTGACTTTACATGATGATTGTTTCTCACATCTGACTCAAAGCAGACTGGTGCAGCACACATGATGCTTTTTTTTTTTTTTTTTGCTGTTACAGAAGGCTTTGTTTTTTTATGTCAGGTAGCATTGTAATTGTTTTGTCGGTGCATCTTGAAATAAATAATGTTGGCTTGAATGTGGATTGCACAGCTCAGTTATTTTGATGCCATGGTACAGTATAAACAACCTGATCTCGTGCCATTTCTTGATGTCATCACAAAAAGTGAATTAATCTATTAGTTTGTGATACTGTCACAAATTAATTTGGTGACGGTATCATGAAATGTGGGGTGACACGGGGGGGGGAGGGGGTCTGCTGGGGATATGGTTAGGGTTAGAGGAAGGAGGAGGGTGATGTTAGGTTTCGGTGGTCATTGCAAACACACACACACACACACACACACACACACACACACACACACACACACACACACACACACACACACACACACACACACACACACACACACACACACAGAAGCCAACACAGATGCAATGACACACTCACTTTGTGTCAGTGATATACAGTGAGGCAAATAAGTTCTTGATCCACTGTTGATTTTGCATGTTTCCCCACCAACAAATTTCAATTCAGTTTCAGTTTTTTCATTTATATAGTGCCAAATCAAAACAAAGTTGCCTCAAGGTTCTTCACAAAAGTAACGTCTAACCTTACCAACCACTAGAGCAAACACACAGGCAATAAATACAGTATAATTTGTCAGCATTAAGCAACAAGAAAAACAGAAGAAATACTAAGGTGATCGCCGGCCACTAGCCCTAAGCTTCACTAAAAGACCCAGAATTTAGATAAAGCTGAGGCACACTCCATTTCCTAATAAAATTAATTTAAAAGAGTAAAAAGCATAGTACCAAACTATGCCAGGATGCAAGCCATATGAGAGGGAGAATAGATGCATCTTAAGTCTGGAGTTGAATGTTTCCACAGAATCTGACTATTTTATTTATTTTATTGATGCAGGGAAATCATTCCACAAAGCAGGTGCATGATAAGCTCTGTGACCCGCAGACTTTTTCTTCACCCAAGGGACACAAACTTGTCCTGCACCCTGAGAACGCAGAGCCCAGGCCAGTACGTAGGGTTTAATTAGGTCAGCTAAGTAGGGAGATGGCAGTCCATGAATATTTTTATAGATTAAAACAGAACCTTAAAATCTTATCTCACAGAGGCAGGAAGCCAGTGAAGAGACATCAAAATGGGTGTAATGTGGTCAAACTTTCTGTTTTGTGTAAAAAGCCTGGCAGCAAAATTTTGAACCAAATGGAGATCCCTAATGCTGGACTGCGGTAAACCAGAAAAAAGAACATTGCAGTAGTCCAATCTAGAAGAGACAAATGCATGGATCAGGGTCTCAGCATCAACCATAGACAGGATGGGGCGAGTCTTCGCTATATTTCGCAGGTGGAAGAAAGTAGTCCTCGTAATATCTCTAATGTGGAGGTCAAAGGACAACATAGGATGAAAAATTACCCCAAGGTTCCTCACTTTGTCAGTGTGATGTATGACACACGAGCATAGGCTAAGCATTAGCTGGTCAAATTGATGCCAATGTCTCAAACCAAAAATAAAATACAGTCGCAATGACTGAGGGTGTTGGACTGTTAGAAGATGAGGAAGAAATGATATTGGATTTGCTGATACGCGAGTCAGGAGTGATTATCTTGTGTGTCACAAGTATTCCTGGCTGACACGTGTCATAATTTGCAAATTATACACACTCCACGAGCACTGCACGTGCACTGTTCACATATGTCAGACATGCGATTGCCACAGGCTGATGGTACAATATTCCCCATACTTCATGTATGACGGCCGTGCAGCCTGTATGTAACAAGTACGACATCCGCACTCTTTCACACACTATCCTCTGGATGGCTGTGGCACACCTGTGCTGCCACTTCCTAAGACCCGCATGTATCCACCATACGTGCGGTGAATTGTGAGGCAGGCTTGCAAGATATTCCTTCTGTCAGCATTCTTTTATGCTGTGCCAGTGGCATTATGCATTGTTAAACAGTGTTTGCATAATGCAAGAGAGTAGAGAGAAGTGGTGAAAGAGAACTTAATGTCAAATGTGCAAGGGCTTCAGACAACCAAGGTGGCCTGGGTATTTCCCATAAAGGATCCTAATATGCAAGGGAAATTCCATCTGAACCATAATGAAGTAACTGCACAACATCACCTTGCACCTTGCAATAATGTAGAATTCAACCACTGGACTCAAAAGTACCACCACCAGAGTTTGAGAAGAATCAAATTTGACATGAATCTCTGCAACTTGACATTATATGACTGGTAGGCCTGACAAAGGAGATGTACGCATCAGTGCCATCATTCCAGCAGCTTGATAGAAGCAAGCAGTTAAAAGTCCCCCTGAGCAGCTGTAGTGGTGGCTCCAATACAAAATGAATGAGGAGTGAAATAGTTATTTCTTTTATATATCATATAATAATATATATTTAGCTCCTAAGATTGTGAGTTGTATTTTATTTGCTGATGACACAACTGTGTTTTGTAGTGGGGATCATTTGGGACAGGTTCTGGACATAATGGAGAGGGAACTACAGAAGTTTAAAGAATGGTTTGATTCTAACAAACTGTCGCTTCACCTTGGTAAAACAAAGTGAAGCGACAGTTTGGGAGTCACAGATGGCTGGAACGTGCGTAAATAGTTAAAGTAGTTGATCAAATGTCCTTGCCGCTATTGTTTCTGTATGAAAACGCTGCTTTTCGTTCCACACATGGACGAGTCATGTTCAGCTTGTCTGACCTTTAGTTATTGATTCATTCAGATATCATCAAGTGTTTGTGCAAGACCTCGGACATGGGAGGTTGGACGAAGTTGGATGACAACCAAACGGAATGCTGACGGTACAGGAACTACACAAATGATGAGGAACCATCAAGCCATAAAGCAAAACAAATTACGGACGAATTGAGGTTGTTGTCGGGATTCGTTCACATTTTTCAACTGTTTGAAAATTCTGATGAAGTGCCAGCTACAGGAATGAAGTTGGACGACAGTTAAACGATGTCTGAAAGTCAGTGTAAGTCAAGATTTCTTGTTTCGTTTTGGCTTCGGGGTCCTTCGTTCGTGCTGTATGACTATGCCTTAAGGTAATATGGTTGTTTATTTGGGACGCTTTTTTGTTGTGTTGCTCAGTCATTCTTTTACCATTTGTTTTGAATTGCTTGAATGGCCACAGTAGATTGTTACCCCACTAAGTCCAGGGGGCTTGAGCTTTCGTCGTGTAAAAAAAAAAATGTTGAGGGAGTTTTTCATTGCCGCTGTCATAAATGTGGTTATACATGAGGTGGTAAAGTTCTAGACCTTACTCATGTGAAGCTGCTTATGATTTGGCATTGTTTAAATAAATTTAATCTAGTTGAAAAAAGTGAGTTTTTTTTTTCATCTTCAGAAAGCATCTCAGTCTTCGTTTTGTACTTTGCATAAGACGGTGGTTGTTAAACTGAGGTGTCAAGACAGCAGTAGAAAATCTTGTTATTCAAATTAAGAAGTGGTTTCAATGCAAACACTCCTTTGCATAAAACAAATCTACACTTCAAATAAAAACTGTCTGACAAATAAAGTGCTGTTCATTGGGAACACCTGTCATGTAATACACAATAACTCAAAGCAGAGACACTTAGAGGGACTTTGATCTTTTTTGTGAGCGTTCTTGGAAAGCCAAGCACGTAAAGATGAAGATGGTGGAGAGAGGACACTGGGACAGTAAGGCAGAATTTCTCTTGGCTGCAGCGGGTAATGTTGTTGGCCTGGGCAATGTGTGGAGATTTCCTTACCTCTGCTACAAAAACGGAGGTGGTAAGTAAGCAAGGTGTCTTCACCACGGTTGAATTTCCAACAGTTTTTTTCTCTGTGTTTTCCTGTGCATTTTGTGCTTTCAGGTGCATTCTTGGTGCCATATCTAGTATTTGTGGTGACATGTGGTGTACCCATGTTTCTGCTGGAAACCACTATTGGTCAGTACACACAGGAGGGGAGCATCACCTGCTGGAGAAAGCTTTGCCCGCTGGCAGAAGGTGATTTATTTCTAAAGACATTAAGGGCGTCTGGCCAGCTTTACTTAGATGTTCCAAGGTCAAGATATAAACGCTGGGGTGATCATGCTTTCGCGGTAGCTGGCCCCAGACTGTGGAATGAGCTACCTCTTGAGTTACGTACTATTCCTGACCTAGCACTTTTTAAATCTAAGTTAAAGACTTATTTATTTAAACTGGCTTTTAACACTTAGTGGGGAGGTGACATGTTCTGTTATTTTTATGTTCTTTTTTTATGTGTTGTTTTAAAATTTTATTTTATATGTGTTTTATTTTTGTAAATTTGTGTTTTTAATGTTAAGCACTTTGGACACCAGTCGGTGCTGTAAAGCGCTTTATAAATAAATGTTGATTGATTGATTGATTAAAGTGCAACTTTTCTGTTTTTTAACTTTGAGCTCTATTTGCTCGTGAGGTGTGACTGAACAGTAAGCATGATCCATAAATTATATTACAATCAGGGTTTCTGACTTTCCAATGGTGACTGGTTCCTGTCTGGTAAAGTTTTGTTTAAAGTCTTCTTCTTTTTTGTCCTTCGGCTGTTCCTGTTAGGGGTCGCCACAGCAGATCAATCTTTTCCATCTCACCCTGTCCTCTGTATCTTCCTCTGTCACACCAACCACCTACATGTCCTCCCTCAGCACATCCATAAACCTCCTCTTTGGCCTCCCTCTTCTCCTCCTGCCTGGTGGCTCCATCCTCAGCATCCTTCTCCCTATATACCCTGGGTCCCTCCTCTGCACATGTCCAAACCATCTCAGTCTCACCTCTCTGACTTTGTCTCCAAACTGTGCCACCTGAGCTGTCCCTCTGATATGTTCATTTCTAATCTTGGCCATTCTTGTGACTCCCAAAGAGAATCTCAACATCTTCAGCTCTGCCACCTGTCTTTTTGTTAGTGCCACCGTCTCTAAGCCGTACAACATAGCTGGTCTCATTACTGTCTTGTAAACTTTCCCCTTCACTCTTGCTGATATTCTTCAGTCACAAATCACTCCTGCCACCTTTCTCCACCCACTCCACCCTGCCTGCACTCTCTTCTTCACCTCTCTACCACACTCTCCATTACTTTGAACAATTAACCCCAAATATTTAAACTCATCTACTTTCACCACTTCTACTCCTTGTAACTGCACTATTCCACTGGGCTCCCTCCCATTCACACACTTGTACTCAGTCTTGCTTCTACTGACTTTCATTCCCCAGTTCAGGCTGTGAGTGTTTGAGTTATTGTGTTTCATGTGAAATCACTTTTTTCCACAAATTGCTGAAAATGAAATAGGTTGGTATCAGTGTTTGGCAAAAGTATTCTTGCATTTTATTATTATTTGCAACATATATATTGGTAATATTAAATTACTATCGGGGTAGATTAACACATACTGCATCTGCAGTGAGCAGAGCTAACTTCTAGACAACAGCTAATTTCTAGAGTTGGTATTGCAATATTACATTTTACAATACAAAACAGATTTAAGAAGTAAAAAAAATAATAGAGTCAATTGCTGGTTGAAACGAGGTGGACATGTAGTGCCACTTTTACTTAACAGATGGTGCAATGCTTTGTAGACCAAATTCTGAGTGTTACTTGATGTCACCTACATTTCAAACAGATGTAAGAAAAATTGTGGATGATTCCAAATTGAGCACTGATGAGTATTTAGGCCCCTTTCCACAGGATGGTGGCAATTGTGGCTTAAAACGTGCCCGAAGCACAGACGTGATACGAAAACACCTTTCTGTGTAACTGCTTCAACTGTCCTTGTGCGGTGTTGTTATTTCACAAGGAGTTTGTGCACTACAGATGACATCACATTGCCACAGAGATCTGTTGCTTTTTTGACATATATCCAGGAGTCTGAGCGGCTTGTCATCATATTTCTTCACTGTTCATGCACACGCAGAGAGAGAGAGGCTTATGCAAGGCTTATGATGAATGTTGTTGTGGAATCCATTGGCTTAGTGGAGAAATTAGGGAAGAAAATCCACTATGGTGATAGTGCAGTTTACAACCCCAATTCCAGTGAAGTTTGGACATTGTGTAAAATGTCGCCCCTGTCCCAGCTTTTCTGAACTGTGTTGCAGACATCCATTTCATAATGGGCAAATATTTGCACAAGAACAAAAAAAGTCTATCAGTTTGAACATTAAATATGTTGTCTTTGTGGTGTATTCAGTTGAATATTGGTTGAAGAGGATTTGCAAATCATTGTATTCTGTTTTTATTTATATTTCACACGTCCCAACTTGAATGGAATTGGGGTTGTATGTGGCAGGGAGGGAAATTCGTCCAGTTGAGACTGTTTCTTGTTTCCGCAGACATGTCCATAAAAATCATAGAGGTATATGTTTGCAAACTTAACACACATTATTACATTGGATGACATTGAAGTCGAGGATGGCCAGCTGGCTGTCCCAGCAATATCAAATATTTTGTGTCTGTGACTTAGCTTCACATTTGGAAAATCAATCAATAGACAGTCTTGTGGATAGTTTAAACTCAGTGCTCAAAACTACACTTGACATGATTTCGCAACCTATATTAAACCCATGCCCCCAAAACAGTCACCTTGGTTCAGTGATTACATGCTCAAGCATAACGCTAGAGGTCTCGAACAGAAATGGCGTAGTTCAAAATTAGAAGTATTCCACCTCACGTGGCATGGTGCTATCTTAGACTACAACCCCAGTTCCAATGAAGTTGGGATGTTGTGTAAAATGTAAATAAAAACAGAAGGCAATGATTTGCAAATCCTCTTCAACCTACAGCAGTGTTCAGAATAATAGTAGTGCTATGTGACTAAAAAGATCAATCCAGGTTTTGAGTATATTTCTTATTGTTACATGGGAAACAAGGTACCAGTAGATTCAGTAGATTCTCACAAATCCAACAAGACCAACCATTCATGATATGCACACTCTTAAGGCTATGAAATTGGGCTATTAGTAAAAAAAAAAGTAGAAAAGGGGGTGTTCACAATAATAGTAGTGTGGCATTCGGTCAGTGAGTTTGTGATCATGATATGGGCATGTTTCTCCTACTATGGTGTTGGGCCTATATATCGCATTCCAGGTATCATGGATCAGTTTGGATATGTCAAAATACTTGAAGAGGTCATGTTGCCTTATGCTGAAGAGGACATGCCCTTGAAATGGGTGTTTCAACAAGACAATCACCCCAAGCACACTAGTAACCGAGCAAAATCTTGGTTCAAACCAACAAAATTAATGCCACGCAGATGTGAAGAAATCATGAAAAACTGTGCTTATACAACTAAATACTAGTTTAGTGATTCACAGGATTGCTAAAAAAGCAGTTTGAACATAACAGTTTTGAGTTTGTAGCGTCAACAGCAGATGCTACTATTATTGTGAACACCCCCTTTTCTACCTTTTTTACTAATAGCCCAATCTAATAGACTCTGAGGAAGATGTGACTCTCACATTGAAACATCAGTCCCTTTTTTCCTTTCAGCACCTTATTAAAGACTTTTTGCACTTATTTCTGTGCTGCACCAGTTATTTCGTCTTTTTTACAAATTGGTCCTGCCTGGTTGCACCAGATTTGTTTGTGCTGTGCAGAAGCGTGGTGAACTCTTTCTTTTTGCTTTACAAAATATTCAATGTTCAAACTGATAAACTTTATTGTTTTTGAGCAAAGATCAGCTCATTTTGAAATGGATGCCTGCAACATGTTTCAAAAAAGCTGGGATAGTGGTATGTTTACCACTGTGTTACATCACCTTTCCTTCTAACAACATTCAGTAAGCGTTTGGGAACTGAGGACACTAATTGTTGAAGCTTTGTAGGTGGAATTCTTTACCCATTCTTACTTGATGTACAACTTCAGTTGCTCAACAGACCGGGGTCTCCATTGTCGTATTTTGTGCTTCATAATGTGCCACACATTTTCAATGGGCCACAGGTCTCGACTGCAGGCAGGCCAGTCTAGTACCTGCAGTCTTTTACTACGAAGTCACGCTGTTGTAACACGTGCAGAATGTGGCTTGGCATTGTCTTGGTGAAATAAACAGGGATGTCTCTGAAAAAGATGTTGCTTGGATGGCAGTATGTGTTGCTAGAAAACCTGGATGTACCTTTCAGCATTGATGGTGCCATCACAGATGTGTGAGTTGCCCATGCCATGGGCACTAACACACCCCCATAACCATCACAGATGTTGGCTTTTGAACTTTGTGCTGGTAACAATCTGGATAGTCTTCTTCCTCTTTTGTCCAGAGGACACGATGTCCATGATTTCCAAAAACAATTTGAAATGTGTACTCATCAGACCACAGCACTCTTTTCCACTTTGCATCTGTCCATTTCAAATGAACTCCCACCCAGAGAATGCGGCGGTGTTTCTGGATGTTGTTGATGTATTGAATTGAATTTGAATTTATTGATTTATCCAGCACACAGCTGAGCAACAACAAAGGCAATAACAAAATATAAAAGAAACAACATACGAAAACCCGTGTGGCCGAACGGGTGAAGGCAGAAGCAAAGCTTATAAGCACCCTCCCCTTATACCATTAAAAATAAAGAATGTACGAGGTCTGTTAGAAAACTATCCAACCTTTTTATTTTTTGCAAAAGCCATATGGATTTGAATCATGTGTGATTGCATCAGCCAAGCTTGAACCTTCGTGCGCATGCGTGAGTTTTTTCACGCCTGTCGGTTGTGTCATTCGCCTGTGAGCACTTTGTGGGAGGAGTGGTCCAGCCCCCTCGGCGGATTTTTATTGTCAGGAAAATGGCTGAGCAACTGCCGCTTTGCTGCATCAAAATTTTTTCAGAAACTGTGAAAGACAGCCAGGTGGAAACCATTCGGAAAATTCAGATGGCTTTCGGTGAAGATCTTATGGGCATCACGCAGATTAAGGAGCATTACAACCGGATTAAAGATGGCCCACAGCGGCTGAGGGCGCGCCACGCTTCGAGCGGCCATCGACGGGCTGAAACGACCAGATCATTTCCAAAGTGAAGGCTGTGTTGATCCGGGACGTCATCTAACTACCAGAGAAATGGCAAGAGAGGTGGACATAGCACTTTTTCCGCACATTACACTGTTACAGGAGATTTTGTAATGAAAGACGTATGGTGGAATTCGCGCGTCAGGACAGAGCCGCGTAATGGCGCAGAACAAAAAGTACCTCCGTGTTGGAAGTCTCACGGGACATGCCCAGCTCTTCCACCATTCGGAAGATTCAGGTGGCTTTGAGTGGCTTTTCAGTCGAGTGAGTATCCGAGAAATTGTCGAAGATCTGGGCATGTCACATGCCCTGTGAGACCAACACGGAGGTGCTTTCATTCCGCGCCATTAACGGCTCCGTGGCGAATTCCTCCACTCCTGTTTTCATGACAAAATCTCCTTTAACAGTGGAATGTGGCTGAAAAGTGCTATGTCCACCTTTTCTGCCATTTCTCTGGTAGTCAGACACAACATAGCATCAACACAGCATTCAGTTTGGAAATGATCTGGTCGTTTCAGCCTGTCGATCGCCGCTCGGAGCGCGGCGCGCCCTCCGCCATTGTGCGCCGTCTTTAAACCGGCTGTAACACTCCTTAATCTGTGTGATGCCCATAAAATTGTCCCTGAAAGCCATCTGAATTTTCCTAATGGTGTCCACCTGGCTGTCTCTCACAGTTTCTGGAAAAATTTGATGCATTGCTGCTCCAGCCATTCAGACATTTTCCTCACAATGAAAATCCGACGAGGGGGGAGGACCAGTGCTCACTCAAAGCCTGCTCACAGGCGAATGACGCAACCGACAGGCATAAAAAACTCACGAATGCGCACGAAGGTTCAAGCTTGGCTGATGCAATCACACGTGATTCAAATTCATATGGTTTTTGCAAAAAAACAAAAAGGTCAGATAGTTTTCTAACAGACCTCGTATATTTACATATATACACACATACACACACACACACACACACACATATATATATATATATATATATATATATATATATATATATACACACACACACCTACACATATGGTCATAATAGCTGTACAAGAAAAGAGAAGAAAAAAGTGCATAAACAATTTAATTTAATCACAAAATTTCACAACACAACCAAACAAGTAAGAGTGAACAGTGACAAAATGTAAACCTAATCCTTCAACCTATAACGGGTAAATATATTCTTTTTGTAAAACCTTTTAAAACCAACCAGTGTATCAAGGACAATTATTCCAAATATTAACACCCCTGATGGAAACACAATGACTTTTAACAGTAATACGGATCTTCAATGAGTATCCCTTTGAGTAATCCCTTTGAGTAATGTATGGATTTTCAAAGATGAATGTGCGCAATGTATAAATGTTTTTAACTTGCTCAAATAAAGTATTCATCATCATCATCATCATCAATTTCTCAAATAATAATGTTCCTCTCAAACTGTAGCTGGAGTCTCTCATTTTAAACAGATTCTGGACATGTAGAGGCAAAATCTTATTTTTAACTTTATACATAATCTGTATTGTAATATAATCAACCAAGTCCCAGAATTTTAAAATTTGCAGACAAGCAAATAACAAATTTGTTGGCTCTTGATATGGTTTATTACTGATAATTCTTATAGCTTTCTTTTGCAACAGAAAAACTGGTTTAGTGTTAGTTCTGTATGTATTTCCCCAAACCTCGACACAATACGTCATATATGGAACAAGTAATGCATGATATAAAGTGCTCATTGCATGTTGGGTGAGGAAGTCCTGGGCTTTGTGCAGAATTGCAATGGCTTTTGACATTTTAGTTTTAACATAGTTAATATGTGTTTTCCAGCTTAATCTATCATCAATATGAACACCAAGGATTTTGTATTTGTTACAATTTCAATATCATGTAGTAATAGTTTTTTGCTTAAATTCCTGGACTTATTCCCAAATATGATACACTTAGTTTTACCAAAATGGAGCGATAATTTATTTAAATAAAACCATTTTTTAAATTTATGTAATTTGTTCTCCATCTTGTCCAGGAGCTGTCCCAAATGATCCCCACTACAAAACACAGTTGTATCATCCGCAAATAAAATACAACTTACATACTTAGAAACCAAACATATATCATTAATATACAAAAGGAACAACAGTGGCCCAAGGACTGAACCCTGGGGCACCCCATAAGTAATTTTCAAAAACTCAGAATTTGTCCCACCAAAGTGGACACGCTGATACCTACTGTCTAAGTAGCTCGCTATCCAGTCATGTGCCAGTCCCCTGATACCATACTTCTGTAATTTGTTCAATAGCAAGGTATGATCTATAGTATCAAATGCTTTCTGTAAATAAAAAAAAAAAAAAACCCTACAGTATATTGCTTATTTTCAATCGCGTTGGTAATCTGTTCAACAAAATCCATCACAGCCAGCAACGTAGTGTGATTCTTTCTAAAACCGTATTGCTGCTCGCTAAGGATATGATGTTTAGTTACAAAAATAATTTAACCTAATTTCAAATACCTTTTCCAGAATTTTAGAAAATTGTGGTAAGAGGGAGATTGGCCTATAACTGCAAAAGACATGCTTGTCACCACATATGAACAATGGGATCACTTTAGCTATTTTCACTTTGAAAGGAAATTTCCCAGTCATTAATGACAAATTACAGATATATGTTAAAGGCTTAACAATGCAATCAATAATATTTTTAACGAAAAACATATCAAAACGGTCACTATCAGCTGATTTTTTTCCCTTTAAGTTTGTGAACTATATCAATAATTTCTTTTTCATCCGTTCCTCTAATAAACATTGAATCACGAACTGTTTCTATATTTTTGCTGTAATTCAAGAAACACGTTTTGGAAGGAACAATTGAATTTGCTATGTTTTTACCCACGTTAACAAAATAACCATTAAAATGATCTGCAATAGCTTTGTTTTCTTTAACTTTTGTGTCAGTATTTGTATAAAAATAGGCAGGATATTCTTTGACATCTTTTTTCTTATTTATGATTTCATTTAACAACCTCCAAGTACCCTTTATTATTCGTTTTATTTTTTCCAATAAATCACTATAATACTGCCTTTTACATGATCGCATAATGTATGTTAGTTTGTTTTTATATGACTTATATCTTATCTCAGCTTCAGTTGTTCTAGATTTTAAAAACTGCTTATACAAAAAATTTTTCTTTTTACATGCATTCTGAAGTCCCTTAGTGATCCAAGGTTTATCTTTGCTTAGCTTTTTTTTTCCCATTTTTTAACACATCATATAAATTGGAAATAATAGAAATTTATAATAGAATAATAAAAATTCGTAAGATTGATCAACATCCTCAATGTAAATGTCACTCCAGTTTTGCTGTCTTAAATCCGTCCTAAGCTTTTCCATTGTTTCTTTTGTTATTTTCCTTGTGAAGTTTGTAATATTAATATGGTCAATTTTATCAACTAATGAATTGAAAACAACAAAAACAGGCAGATGGTCACTGATATCACTAATGAGAAGTCCACCCATTATGTTTCCCATAGTAATGTTTGTCAATATATTGTCAATAAGTGTTGATGAATTCCTAGTTATGCTAGTTGGATGAGTAATTACTGGATACAATCCCATACTAAATGCAGAATTAATAAATTCATCTATGTGTGATTGACAATGAGGATTAAGGAAATCCATATTGAAGTCTCCACAGATAACCAAAGCTTATTATTTTTACAGGTGTTATACGTATCTGTCAATTTATTCACAACAATATTTGTGTTTGATCCAAGAGCTCTGTAAATACAACTTATGATTATGTTTTTTGATTTTTCACATTTAATTTCCACTGAGACACATTCCATAACATTATCAAAAGAAAAAGACATATTATTGACAATTTCACACTGATAACTAGAACTGACATAAAGTGCCATGCCACCGGCCCTTTTATTCATCCTATTTATAACAAAAAGATCATAACCATCGAGCTGGACCGTGTCCATGTGCTCATCCCTCAACCATGTCTCTGTAACCGCAATGACAGAAAAGGGATTACTGACACTTTTTAAACAATCCTGAATTTTGGGCAAATTCATAGGAAGACTTAATAGAGAAAGAACCGTTTATCATGGAACAGTCCTTAAGTTGTTCCTCGGTAAAGTAATTGCAGTAGTGAGTAGTATTTTTGAGAAAAAAACAATCTGGATCTACATTGTAATCAATGCTATGAGATTTATGTTCAGAGTAATCAAGCGCTTTTAGATCAAGCTCCTGTGCAGAAGCAAGTTGAAAAGAATCAATTGACATCATAAAAGGGTTGTAATCGACAAACCAAAAATGCGGCTAAATATGATATGACTATTTCATGTAAACCAGTATGTGATATGGATTTAGTCAAGAATTGTCTCATAACAAAAAAGGAAAACGAAACAAAAACATACCAAAATCTCTTCAAATAAACAATAAGGAACATGTTCATCCAAAAGGAGCAATCATTTAAATTTATCCAAATCCACAAGCTCTCTTACCATTTTGACCTTCGCTTCCTCCAGAGTTCCATTTAGTTTGATCCACACTTTACAGTTCCTGGTCCATGTCGCTTGAATTTTTTTCTGCTTGCGAAGGACTCTGGCTTGTCTTGCAATCTCCGCAATTTTCTTTGTTAAATGTTTGTTCACATACACCTCGGTTCCTTTCAACTTTTTTGTTTGCCTTAACAATTCATTCTTAAACTTTCTATTTACAAACCGGATGATGATCACTGGTTTCACCTTTTTTTCTCTTCTTGCAACTGAATGGCAATCAGCAATATCAGTACTATTAATGTGGATATCATTGGAAGAAAAAACTGAACAACCTGTTGCTCCAGGGATTGAGTTTCTTCTCGCGTGTCATCTGCATCATTGGCACCGCTGCCCACAGCAGTGGCCCGAGCGTATGTCCGATGCTTAATGTTCAGTCCCGAAACAATTACTTCCTCCATCCTCATTTGTTGCTCAAGGTCATCGACACGATTTTCCAATGATCTGATTTTATTGTCTTTCTCTTGTAAGATTTTTTTGAGATCACGAACCTCCTTCACTAAACCAAGCAGTTCGGTTTGCTTTTTAACCACTCCACTGAGTTCATCTGACATGAAATTCAGGGAGAGTTTGATCTCATCCAGATCTTCACTACTTAAGGCTTTTTTTGGCATTTTGTACAGTTAGGAAAAAAAGGTTGTACCTTATGGGCAGTAACTACACCAACTGACCGCGGGGGGTTCAGCCCGCCTTCGAGGCCCGTCAACTCCGCGGCTGCTGCTGCTGGAAAACCCTTCGTCAGCGCTCGTCAGCCCGCCTTCGAGGCCCGTCAGCTCCACGGCTGCTGCTGCTGGAAAACCCTCCGTCGGCGCTCACTTTGCATGGTAGAGATTTAACTTGCACTTATAGATGTAGCGACGAACTGTGTTAACTGACAATGGTTTTCTGAAGTGTTCCTGAGCCCATGCGGTAAGATCCATTACACAATCATGTCAGTTTTTAATGCAGTGCTGCCTGAGGGATCGAAGGTCACAGGCATTCAGTGTTGGTTTTCGGCCTTGCTGCTTATGTGTAGAAAGTTCTCCAAATTCTCTGAATCTTCTCATTATATTATGGACTGTAGATGATAAACTGTTGGACTATGTTTTCATGCAATTGTTTACAAAGTGGTGATCTTCACCCCATCTTTGCTTGTGAATGGCTGAGCCTTTTGGGGATGCTCTTTTTATACCCAATCATGACACTCACCTGTTTCCAATTAACCTGTTCACCTGTGGAATGTTCCAAACAGGTGTTCTTTGAGCATTGTTGCTCCTGTCCCACCTTTTTTGAAACATGTTCCATTTCAAGCCACATTCTGCATGTGTTACAACAGCGTGGCTTCATAGTAAAAGAGTGCGGGTACTAGATTGGCCTGCCTGCAGTCCAGACCTGTGGCCCATTGAAAATGTGTGGCTCATTATGAAGCGCAAAATACGACAATGGAGACCCTGGAGTATTGAACAACTGAAGTCGTACATCAAGCAAGAATGGGAAAGAATTACACCTACAAAGCTTCAACAGTGAGTGTCCTCAGTTACCAAATGCTGATTGAGTGTTGTTAGAAGGAACTGTGAAGTAACACAGTGGGAAACATACCACTGTCCCAGCTTTTTTGAAACATGTTGCAGGCATGCATTTCAAAATTATCAGATATTTGCACAAAAACAAAAAAAGTCTATCAGTTTGAACACTAAATAGCTTATCTTTGTGGTGTATTCAACAGAATATAGGTTGAAGAGGATTTGCAAATCATTGTATTCTGTTTTTATTTACATTTCACACAACGTCCCAACTTCACTGGAATTGGGGTTGTATAAGCATGCACTACTGGCTACAAAGTGGACCTATTACTCTGATTTGATCAACAAAAACAAGCTTAACTCAAAGTTCTTGTTTGACACAGTGGCAACACTTATACGTGGACAACCTGTACATCACTCTCCTTTTACAGCACAAGATTTCTTGGATTACTTTGAGAATAAAATAGACAACATTAGGTTAAACATATCCCAGCATGCCTTAACCCAACCACTACACCCTGCCATTGAGGTGGATGCTATTTATTACTGAGGTATTACCTAGATTTACAGAATTTGTTATTATCTCACTAGCGTGCTGACGAAACTTGGAATATCTACAAAAAGCACAATCTACTATTTGAATCCTATACCAACAAAACTGTTTAAGGACCTATGGCCCACTCTTGGGCTAACTGTGCTGGAAATGATTAATCTCTCAACCTCTGGATCTGTTCCTAAATGTTTCAAATCTGCAGCAGGGTCGGACTGGGAACAAATTTCGGCCCTGGCATTTTTCCTCTGGACCAGCCCACTATTGGCCCGACGAATCCACCCCCAAACACGCACACCCACCTGTCCATACCGAACCCCCAATGAACAAATACTATACACCTAAACACCATGAACACACACCTAAACACACACTTTCACTGTCATTTCACCTTGATCATAGTACATGTCGTGGTTCGTCTTTAGTCTTCTCGGGATGTCGTTTTTTAAATAACACAAACTAATTGCAAGTGATATGCTAGAAAAGGACACAACACTTTAGAATAATTCAGCCTTAAGCAAGATAAAATGCACAGAGTTTTTAAGTTTATTTAAGCCTTCGACACAGAGCTTAGACAAACTGAGTCCTCTAGAGAGACTGAATATGTGACAACCGCGCTCATCTATTTATTGGAAACCCACGGGCATCGCTCCTCCTTCGACTTTTTTATTTATTTCATTCCCAAGACATGGTTTTCTATTGGAAGCGTCCTCTAGTGAACCCTAAGCAGGTGTTAGGCCATTATTTCAATGTGACAAATGCTCCCATTAAAACGTGAAGGATTTACAACTGATTTTTTAAAAAGACCTTCAGCCACAGGTGCAGCTGGCCTGAGGCCCCCCGCACGTGGCCTCAGCCACAGGTGCAGCTGGCCCGAGGCCCCTCGCACGTGGCCTGCGGGAAAGCACCTAAGAGGCCTTGGAAAGCCCCTGACAGACTGAATGACTAATAGAGCCCTTTTTTTGGGTTGAACACCTGCTAGTTCAACCAGAGGACATACAGTTCGGATCAGGACACTTGATAGTTCATCATAGTTCAAATAAGGACCTAAAAATTCTTCTACAGTCCCTCCTCTGGGACTCGAAAGAGTCCCATTACATCAACTATACTCTTGGGTTGTTTACTGACAAGACATCTTCATTTGTGCATTGCAATAATAAAAAAAGAAAAACACATCACTCGACTTACTGATAACTCTGGTGCGGATATGAATATAAGTGATACTTCACACGGTAAATATATTTAAGTGTAAGTGCAGGTGAACCTACATACTAAGGCACAAGGTGATCAATTAGCTGGATTATATCAACGCAAGGTGACATTCAAACATTGAGTTTTGGTGTAATTCAAGGCACTTAGAATGGCCACATAAAACAAGTTACAGCAACCTCTTAATCATGGCAAAGTAAAGGCTTTACATTGACATCAGTGCAACCAATCATCTTCTGGCATCTATTGTCTCACTCAACCAGAGGCTCCAACCCATTATACTTGGTTCTACATATTATTTTGTTAAAGCGTCACACATCTATTATTTAAATGCATCAAATAACCCCTACGTTACCACTATTTAGTCAACCAATCAAGAAACTATTCTAAGGTTAGCGCAGCTATGTCTAGTTAAATGATAAACACAATAAATGGTTTCCCTTCATGTCCGTCCTTAAGTCATTTGCCTTAGTCAATCATATAATGGTTTTCATTATAGGCCATTTCTCAACATTTTCCACTTTGTTTTTCTTCTTTTTCAGCTTGTTTTCTAATGCCCTTTTTGGCCAGACGCCAAATTTAGGCGATGCATGTCTCTTGAGGCATGCTATAATTTAAGAAAAAGGGGTCTCTATGGTGCATCTTTACTACTAAATCTACAAACACGCCGTGTAAGGGTCCCCTTTTTATAACTTTGCAATGTGATATCTATGTGTACGCATTTATCTGTGTTACGCAGATGATGGTAAGGACAGACATTTACCCGACCTTCGTTACTAACATATATCCTTCTTTGTTTTTATTTACACTCAGATTTCTGAAACCAGTCCGCAATTCAAACTCAAGAACCAAGATCATAGTCCGTGTTCAGTGCCATTACGTCAGTCCGCGCTCCTCAGCATTTACTCAGCGTCTGAAGTTTTGGGAGAAGTTGGGGAATATGGGGAGGTTGGCCTTTCAGGGGTAGTGGGGGAAGGATCAGGAATTCTGGCTTTCAGACAGTCGTGCAGTTCTCTGATGGATCTTTCCAGCTCCTTGTGCTGCTTGGCCAGGTTGTACAGGGCCCCCAGAGAATTCTTGCCCACATTCAGGGTGGTGGTGGCCAGCCCTAGCTGTTCCCTTTCCATATGCTCCATCATGCTGGCTAGCATGTCCATACTAGACTGAAGACCACACAGTTGAGTATGGAGGCCCTCCTGAGCACAAGAGATGTTGGCATTGTCACGGTGTATCCTTAACAGGTATGCAGCTGTCTGACTCAGTTGTGGCATGATTTCCTCAAATAGCCCATGGGGAATGTGATTTGTGAGGGGCAGGAGCTGCTCCAAGGTTTTTGGAACAGACTCTTGTGGAAGACGAAGCTCTCAAACCAAGATTGCCATGTCCAGTGGGGTGACCATGACCAGATTAAGGTTGTGCAGTCCAGGGGACAGGAAGTACAAGGGGGAAGGCATTTCGTGTGTGGGGGGAGTATTGTTGATGTCGCACAGGCAAGTGGTTGGGACACTCTGGGCATTTAGCAGCCTGTACAAAGCTCCCCTCTGTCCTGGTGGGTGAGTTTGGCTAAGGTCCACCCCTGCTGATCCTCCTCCAGAGGCACTGGGCTGATCAGAATATCTCTCCTGCCTTGGGGGTGAAAAGCTGGGGACAGGTCCTAGCAGTGAATTGGGTCTAGGATGCACTCGGGCGGTTGCTGCATATGGCCGACCTTGGCTGCCTCCCCTGGAGGGTATCGTTGCCACTGGCACATGTGACTGTCTCCATGGCATCTGCGGAAGGGGTGTGTTCCTGAGTTCAAAGGGTCCTTCAGGTGATGGTGGAGTCCTTGGGCCGACTCTTGCTGCAGGCAGATTCTGTGAAGCCGTCATCGCCAGGTGCTGGAATGATGAAGATCCTTCTGTTGCCAACTGGTTTAGCTGCATAGGTCCCTGATCAGGGGAGTCTGGTCTCTCAGCCATACTCCTGTGTCCTAGTAATATACATATACGTTCATTATTACAGCTCCATGTCATTCTTTCAGATATTGTCTATCCTATCCCTCATTTTTGTGGGTGCATGTGTGTGAATGTAAATGTGCGTGGATGTCTTCTTCCTCGTCTACAATATCACCAAGCACGGTCCATCCCAGTCCTCCCTATCTGGGGTGTACACCACAATATTAGGGAGCTGGGGGCTGTCGGGGAGGATAATTGGTATTTCATCCATTTCCATATATTCTGGTTCTCTGTCTGTTTCGTTTGTGCTTTCTTCCAGGGCTCGGATGGCTAACAGTGGGAGCTGTCCTACTGTGGATGAAATCAATTTATTGACCAGAAATTTTATCAAGGGAATACTACAACATATTACCAGCAAGACCGCCACCCCTGTTAGTGCCAAGACTACACCTATCTGGTATAACCAGTCTTTCCATGATATCCACCCTCTCCTTAGAGCCCCAAACAGTGAAAACAGTGGGCCAATATTCATTCCATTCCCTACAATGTATCCAGAATCGTCAGTTTCATTTCTCCCTCCTATGGAGTTACTTAACAGTTCCTGTTGCATCTCTTCAAGTGTGATTAAGAGCTCTGTCAAATTTCCGTCTTCCCCTGTACGCATGGGAATAGCTGTGCAACATTCGGTGGCTTTGATCATAATACAAACTCCTTGTTCATCAGCCATCATCATCTCGATAGCTAATCTATTTTGCATTGTCATTAGCGAGGTGGCGTGCAGTTGTTCGGTTAAGGCTCCTACTGCTGCCAATGTCCAGTTCAGGTATCTTTGCTGATTATACCACAAGTGACAGGAGTTTCCTTTTTTGTCCGCATATCCAAAAGATGTCAGCTAAGGGTACCGTTCCCTTAGCTAAATTTGGAGTAGATACCCATGAAGCATGGGTGAGATTCAGTCCAATTACAGACCCCCCTGTGGCCGGTACTATTTGTTCACACTGTATGCCTGCTGCTGGCAGGGTGTGACAGACGGTAATGTTCCATGCTGTTTTGGCCGGTTTGTATTCTTGCTGCTTTTGCATACACTGTATGTGGTGTTTTGACTGGGTCGTCCCTACCTGCCAATCGCTTTTGTATTGTGCTACTAAGCCTTTAGCTATACAGAATGGGTGTATCATCCCTTTCTCTATTTTAATCATAGGTGGAACGGTTCCTTCTGTACTTAGAGGCACTGGACAAAGTTTACTGTCGGCAGCATATTTTTCATCACCTACTGCCATTTTCATAACACATTGTGTATAGCATTCTGCTTGGTCTGAGTTATGTTGGGGGCTCCTATAACAGTTGTTGATATCAGGTAGGGGTTTAGCCTGAGGTATCACACCTTTCCGGTGACAGGCTATGCAAGGCTTTTCACTGATCTGCCTAGCCGAAAATTTCAACCATTGGTAAAATAAATTGGTCTTCAACCCTTGTGTGCGGGCTAGGTCTGTACTGGGATCCCATCTCCCTAAGTGACTGCTTGTTTCTAGGCTTCTAATTGTCCTCTTTTTCCTTGGTTTGATTTTTACCCATTTTGTGGCTTCATGTACTGTAACAGTTACGTCTTGCTTGGTTTCCCTGCATCCTCCTTTATCACAAATTACCTCTATGTTGAGTGTTCCCTCCTCTTCACATTTGATGCTAATGGCTTCGCCTAATATGTAATCCCCCAGCTTTCCCTGTATTCCTATGTTCTTGTAGGCTTTTGATTTAATGTATACCAAATTATATGTTTTTCCTGTGTTTAGAATGCCTTGTTTAGCTGCTATTGTTGCCATGGCCACGGCACAGTCCGTTGTATGTTTTGGATGTCTATTTTCTCCCATACTGACCACCAGTAGTATAGTCAATCCCTTGAATAATTCCTTAATCATTGCTCTGATGACTGTTGAGATGTGCTACTAGATGTGCTACTGAGTGAGCCGTCACTAGATGAGCTGTCACTAGGGATGTGTGGTGTATCTGTGCTTTGTCTGGGTTGTACTTCCTGTGGTTCTTCTGTCGGTAAATCTACTAAGTTGCTGTCCGAGTCTGATGTCTCCTGTGGCCTGTCTATCTGTCGGTCTGTATTTCTGTCTGTCTGTTGGCCTGCTGTCTCCAGTTGTTTCTGAGTCTGCATCTGAGTCTGTCACTGCTCTATCTGGCAGGGATCCACTACTCTCTGAAGCTGTGCGTCGTCTTTGTTCAATCAGTCTCTGTGAGCGCCTTGGCCGGTGTTCGCCTGGCTGCAGGGAGGCGTGGCCTTCCCTCAGTGCTTCTTCTGGCTGCAGGGAGGCGTGGCCGTCCCTCGGTGCTGCTGTAGGGTCTCTGGCTTCTCTTGCTTCCCCCCTTGGCCCGGCGGCTCTGCCAAGACGAGCTTGCCGAGGCCGCAGGGGCGCTGGGCCACCAACCCTACAGCAGTGGTTTAAATGAAACCAAGTATCCTTACCGTCTACTTTGACTGCTGTACGTGAGGCAAGAATAACTTTAAAGGGACCTTCTCGGCGGGGCCTGTCCCACTTCTTTTTGAACACTTTGACGTAAACCAGATCACCAGGCTGGATGCTCTGATTTTCGAGTGGAATCTCTGTTTCTCTGTCTTCTGTAGCACCTTTGACCTGCAAAAAGATAGTTTTGTGTATTTGGGTTAACTGTCTCAGATAATTATGCCATTCGTCTTGTAGCTGCTCCAGCGATGGTCCTTCGTAGGGTCCTCTCAGGTATGGAATAGGCATCGGCCGACCTGTAAGAGCTTCAAATGGTGTCAAATGGGTTAGTCGGTTAGTTTGTGAGCGCATTGACAATAAAGCAAGCGGCAACGCATCCAGCCAGGTTAGTTTGCCATTGCTGTCTGCTATGATTTTTGCTAGTTTGTTCTTTAAAATGCCATTAGCCCGTTCCACCGCCCCATTTGATTGGGGGTGATAAACACACCCAAATTTCTGTTTGATACCCAATTGTTTGAATGTTTCTTGTGTAACCTTGGCTACAAAAGCCCTACCGTTGTCAGATGAGATAGTATCTGGAATGCCAAATCTTGGAAAGACATCTCGGCACAAGAATTTGGCTACCGTTTTATGGTCTTGATTTGCAGAGGCTACTGCCTCAATCCATCGGCTGAATCTGCATATCACTACCAAAACATATCTCATTTGTTTAACTCGATTTTCAGCTCCCATGTCTATGAAATCCATCATAAGATGTCTGAATGGCCCATCAGGGACCAGAATGTGGGCTAAAGGGGCTGTGAATGATTTCCGGACATTGTACTGTGCACATACCTCACACTCATTCAACAAACGGTCCACTGTAGCTGCCATATATGGTGACCACCAGACAGCTTTTAGTTTGTTCATAATTTGGACTTGCGAACAATGATCGGGTCCGTGGGCCCAAATGATTGCATGTCGTAATAAATTGGTGGGTAACACAAAATGTCCATGACTACTGCGCCACAGCTTGTCCGCTGGCCCCTGACTGCGTGTCTCAATAGTGCCTCGTTTAACCCACATTCGTTTTTCTTCTCCACTGGCCCTACTTTGAGCCACTATCAGTGCGTCAAGTGAAACCAGTGGGGCACAATCTTGGATGGTTAGCAGGGGAAACATATTTTCCCCTTGTGCTCCTTTGCGAGCTGCGTCATCTGCTAGGTTGTTACCTTGAGCTATGATGTTATTATTCTTTTGATGACCTGCACATTTAATGATGGCTACCTCAGACGGTAATTGGAGAGCTTGTAACAGTTGGGAAATTGCTTCTCCATGAGTGACAGGGGTGCCATCTGCTCTCAGGAATCCCCTTTGTTTCCAAATGTTTGCATGTACATGACATACGCCATAAGCGTAGGCTGAGTCTGTGTAGATATTAACACGTTGATCTTTAGCTATCTGGCAAGCCATAGTTAAGGCTTTGATTTCTGCCAGTTGGGCTGAACAAGGCTGATCAATTCCTTGGGACTCCAGTAATTCAAAGGTCTCGCCATCCGTGTTTAATCTAACAATCCCCATACCCGCATGCAATCCCGCGGCATCCCGAAAGCATGAGCCGTCCACGAACAGGGTTAGATCTGCATCTATGGCGTGATTATACAAATGTTCTCTGGCTCTCAAACATTTCTCTGTCTCTGCCACACAGTTATGTGGAGTACCATCTAACGGTGTGGTCAATTTGGTGGCGGGATTCACCGTGTGACAACGTTGTATTGTTATTTCTGGAGCGGACAACACAACTTCATATCCAGTGCGTCTAGCTTGTGTTAAGACAAAACGTTGACTGGTTAGCAGGGCATGTAACTGATGCGACGTGTACAACGTTACTGCATGTCCCATGATTATGGATGATGCTTTTTGAAATGCAAAGGCAGCTGCTGCTAGACCCTGATAGCATGGTGGCAATCCTGTTTCAATGTTGTCAAGCTTTGTACTATAATAGGCCAATGGTTGTTTTCCTTCATTTGTTTCCTGCATTAGTACAGCACAAGCATAACCAGCTTTTTCAGTAACATACAAATGGAAAGGTTTCCCATAATCTGGGTTACCTAATGCGGGAGCAGATTGCATGTCTGTTTTCAGGGCCTCAAAAGCTCCCGTTGCCTCATCTGTCCAGACGAGGAGAGCTGCATTGCTTGTTTGCCCCACTGCTCTAATCATGGCACGCAAAGGTGCAGTTTTTATAGCATAATCACAAATCCACGGCCGACTGTACCCTGCCATCCCAAGGAATGAAAGCATCTGTCCCACTGTTTGGGGTTTGGGAGCCTTGATTATAGCCTCCACTTGGCTTGGGGCTATACATCGCGTGGTCCCACACAACTGTCTTCCCAAGTATTCTACTTGTTGTTTGCAGAACTGCAATTTGTCCTTACTTACTTTATGACCTCCATCTGCCAATGCATGCAATACAATTAATGAATCTTTTTCACACTGTTCTTGAGTCTCTGATGCAATAAGGAGATCATCCATATATTGCACCAATGTACTGGGTATGTCAAGGTGTTGTAAATCTTCAGCCAGGACTTTGTTAAAGATGGCTGGGGACAGGTTCAGTCCCTGAGGTAGCCGTGTATACGTTAGCTGTTGTCCCAGAAATGTGAATGCAAACAAATGTTGTGAGTCTGGGTGCACAGGCACACTGAAATAGGCTGAACACAGATCGATTACTGTGTACCATTTTGCTCCAGCAGGGATGCTTGATAGTATAGTATGCGGATCAGGTACTATAGGTGCATCCATTTCTATTATTGCATTGATAGGACGCAGATCATGTACCAGCCGATACTCTTTGGTATTGTTTTTAGGGATAGGGTAGATAGGAGTATTGCATGGGCTTGCAGTTTTTATTAAAACTCCAGCTGCCATTAGTCCCTTAATTACTGGTTTTATGCCTTCAATAGCCTGAGGTTTTAATGGATACTGCCTTTGGTGAGGCAGTTTTGCTCCCGGTTTTATTTTTATTTTTACTGGTAAGGCTGTTTTTACTAGTCCTACATCCGTTTTGCTTTTGGACCACACCACTGGTGGTATTTGCTCTAACAATTTCTCTTGTTGGGCCGATAACACCATCTGTCCCTCTGGTCTAGGATTGAGCTCCACTTTTTGAGCTATAGCCTCATCATTTACTTTTAAATTAATTCGTATAAACTGCTGGTCTTTTGACAGATGTACTTGTGGACTTTCCATGTTTTGCCATTCTTCAACTTCTGAGGCTGTCTTTACCATTGGACCTAGGTCATGGGATTCGTACTTTTCTGAGACTAAAAGGGTCACATGAGGCGTGGCATTCGGCACTTGATACCATTGTTGTTCAGCTGAAGTTAGCTTGACAGAAGCTGCGGCCCCTTGGGGGCCTAAATAAATTTCTGTGGTGGTTATGTGAAACAGCCGTTGATTCATCAATGCATCCCAGCAGCATGCATAGTCAGCCTGTTCTTGTTTGGCATCGAACATCAGGGTGACATGTAAAGGTAAACCAGGTGTATATACTGCTGCATAGTGTTGTTCTGCCCAGGGCTTCCATTTTTCCCATTCCAGTTGAAGATTTGAATTTTCTGGTTGTAACTTCAGCCAGTATACCATGGGTTGCACAGGTCGGACCTTGTTTTCCATGTCCATAAGCACCATAATGTTGGTGAGTGCTTCGTCAGGAAAGTGTATTTGCAGTCCTTGATGGGTACACACTATCTGGGTTTGTAGCTTACATAAAATGTCTCTTCCCAGCAAATTCACAGGTGTATTTTGTGAGTATAACAGGGGTGCTTCAATTGTTTTTCCTGCAATCGTTACAGGAAGTGGGCGTGTAAAAGGTATTATTTGAGTTTTCCCAGAGAAGCCGATGGTCTTAATTACAGACCCAGAGAGGGGGAGATGAGCGCCCATTTTCCCTATGCAAGAGTATGTTGCCCCTGTATCCACCATGAAAGGGAAATCTCTGTTTTGTATATTAACGGTGACGGTTGGCTCTTCCTTAGGTATCATAGAAATAGCCAATGCCACCGTTTCCCCCTCTGTCTTCTCTAGGCCCCCCTATTGCCAATAGGCAGAGGGTCCAACCCAAGGTCGGGCCGGACAATTTCTCATTCGATGTCCAGGTTGTCCACAGCTCCAACACTCATTAAAGGGTTGATCCCCTATTGGGGGTGTTGATCCCATAGGCGGTCCCGCTTGACTGTTCCTGGGAGCTGAGTTCTGGAATCTGCTTCCAAATGAAGGTTGGCGAGATCCTCTTCGCCACCCTCCTCTTTGACCTTGAAAGTTCCGTGACTCTCCTCTCCACCCATGATTGTAGGTGGGTCCATTTCCGGGTGTGCCAGTGCTATGGTAGTGATAGTGATGCTCCACTGGTGCTGAGACTTCTCCTGTAGGAGTGCTTCCTGCTGCTCCTTGGGGGCTCTGTGTGGCTGTTACCACAGGTGCCTGTATGGTGGCAGCAGTGTTTGCCGTAGGGCCTGTGCTTGCCGGCTCAGAAGGAACAGGGGTCATCTTTGGTGCCTGGGTCTTTGTTTTTTCTTTCTTGACTTTGGTTAGCTCTCCCAACTGCATCTGCACCAATTTTTTCGTCAGGGATTTTGCTGCATCTTCTTCTTTTTGTTTTTCTTTCTTGTAGATTTCAAGATGGTGACAAATATGTTCAGAGTATAAAGCCCAATTCATTTTCGATAGTCCCACGACTCCATCTAGGGCTTTCTGAACCTCATCTGGTAGAACCTTTTTTACAGTTATTTTAAACAGGATTTCAGTTGCTGGAGAATGGTTCCATGCATTTCCTGTTTCCTCCGCCCATCTCTTCTGGAATCGGTGCAGGAACTTCTTTGGGCACTCTTCAGGTGTCCACTCCTCATCATCCAATTTAGAGGGCTCCAAGACCTCAGGGTACTTTCTTCTCAGTCCTTCCCACATGGAGTTTCTATAGCGATTAAAGGGGACTTCATCATGTTGATTAGTGCCCATCATTTGTGTTAGTCCAACCTTTCCTGCTAATTCTTCAGTGTCATGTTTTCCCATGACATGCATTAGCAAGGCTTTTATGTCACCTAAAGACAAGGTTACCCCTGCAGTGCCTTCTTCTAAGGCAGTTATCCATCTCCCAGCTCCTTGGGTGATGTCTGGCAGCCTGTTGGCTAGCCCCACCATGTCTGTCCAGCTCCATGGGGTATACACATGATGACCATTCCTGACCACCAGTGGGCATATGAGGTCTTCGTCTTCCTCTTCTTCTGTGGGGGCTCCATACTGTCTTCCAGATCGAGTGCGACTGACTGGTTCCAGGCAGTCTATCCAGTTGGTTATATCCTGTTCTAAAGCCGCTATGTCTTTGGCTACACATTGTTGTCTTTGCCTGAGTCGGGCCTCTTTTGCACTCTCAATGACGATCTCACCAGAAATTTTTCGGGTGGGTGGCTCTATAATGTGATTCCCTTGATTGGGTGTCGATTGTTGAAATATTCTTCTTTCCTCGGCGTCCCTATGTCTTTGTATTCTTTCCTTCGCTAGCCGAAGCTGCTCAGCTAGTTCTTCATTATCTCTTCTGGCTAGATCCAGTGTGTCACAGAAGCTCTTGTGCCACTCTTCGGAGCCTCTATAGCCTGTGAAGGTCCAGTCGGCTGACTTATGGTGGGAGGGGACGGTTTTCAGTGGACCTCGATGTGCAGGCGGAGCCTTCAGGTCTCTCTCTTTATCCTCGTCTGCCTCCGTGTCACTGTTATTTGTGGCCCCCCCTGCTGGTCGTGGTGAGCGACCACTTACTTTCGGACTTGGAGACCTTGTATGATCCATTTGACAGACTGAGGACCTGTCTCCTTGTGGCTCTCGAGCTTTTAGTGTCAGTGTGAATTTGCCCTCCACATCCATGCCTTGGTCCTCTTCACGAGTTCCTAATACAAATTGTCCAGCTGTCTTTCCCATATCATGACGTTTATATGGGGGTGGCTCTGCTTCCCAGCTCGGTGCACTGGCTTTAGTGTCTTTGAATCTTTCCTCTGTCATTTTTTCTCTTTTCTGCTGTAGCCTCTGTGCTTCCTGCTTGAACAAGGCCAAAACTTCTTTTTCTTCAGTGCGTTTTTTGTTGTTATTTACGTTCTTCTGCTGATCTTTAATTTCTTTTTTCTGTATTTCTACCGCAACTGCTTCACACATCACCGGATCAAATGATCCCTGCAAAGGCCATTGCCTGCCCCCATGTGACCTTTTGTGCGACTTTCTCATACATTGGTTGGCCTTAGTGCGTTTTCCTGGATATTTTCTTAGTACTAAGTCTAGCGGGGTACTTTCCCGACCTTGACCTTGAGAGTTACCCATGTAACCCTGACAAACGCTATGTGAGGTGTTTCTATGGTGTTCTGGTAGTCCCTCAGGGGCTGTCCTGATCCAGACCAATAACTTGCCGGCTGTAACACCTGTTTTGTATTTTAAACCCTTAAAAGGATTAAATTTCCAACTGTTATGCCCGTCTTCTTTTTCTTTAACTAAATATGAAAATTTACCTGTTTCCCACCTGAACCTTCCTTGGGACCACAGTCAGAGTCAACCTAGGAAACAGTTCTTCACCTGGATCGGTTGGTAGTGTTATTAAATGATTTAATGGTATGCTAATTTCTTTATTAGGATCAGCACAAAGCAGCTCCAGCCACGGGGTTAAACCCTGATGCCACAGACGTCTTATCAGCAGCTCCCAATTAATTAGAGGGAATTGTTCTTTCTTTTGCTTCAGATTGACTACCTTAGTAATCTGCCATAATTTCTGATTGATCTCTTGTTCGTCCTGCCAATGTTCTGCTCCTACCCTGTCAAAATAGGTCTTTTCCATCCAAAAATGTGTCCTGATTCCCTGGGTTTCGATGTCTCCGTCAGTCAAGTAATGTTCTGGGAGTATTATTTCATCATCACTTAAGTCTCCCATCAATGACTGTCCCAAGCATTGATCAGTCTGTCAGCTTTTTCACTATAATCTAAGCTTTAACTCTTTTGATTTATAACCAACTTTATTTCTTTACTCCTCTTACAACCCTAACACTTCCTAATGTCTTTGCTCCCGACTTTCTATTTTCCTTCTAATTTTTTAACTTTCTGCTTCTCGTCTTTTCCTGCTATGTTTGTTTATTAGTTTTCTTTCTTTGAAATAATATCTACCTTCTCTGTATTTATATAGCAGTCTCTTCTCCTGTCTTTTTTCCCCACTGTCTCTGTTTCTCACTTTTTCTCTTTGCCTGTCATGCACCTCCCAAGTCCTCCTGTTGGGTCTAAACGCCTCCCCCTTCTCGTACTCTTTACATTAATCTTGTATGTCAACCAGCCTGCAAGCCCTCACAGCTTTGCCTGCAACTCCCCTCTTACTCTCCGCTCTCCCACACACCAATTTTCAAAAGCTTTATACACAAAAATTATTAAAAACAACTTTCTATATATCTCTATCTAGACTTCTGCCACCCTTTACTCCACAGCTTTAAACAACCTTTTTATTCACTTAACACCAATGTGTTCTGTTTAAGTATGTATCTCTTCTTCACGTTAGACAGCTTCTCCGGCGCTGCCAGCAACTAATATATTATTTATTTTTTTCTTAACAAGCTACTCTTTGAGCGTACAATATTTCATTTACTTCTACGCCTTACCGCGCCTCGCGTGCGTATCCTGTGCTTAATATATTATTTTTCACAAGCTCCTTTCTGAGCATACAATATTTCATTTATTTCTACGCCTTACCGCGCCTCGCGTGCGTATCCTGTGCCTTTCTGCACTTTCTTCTACTTTTTTCCCACTTACTGAGCTCCTCGTGAGCTTAATGTGCCTTTGCACTGAAAATATTCTCTTTTTCTTTTCTTATAAAAAACTCATATTACTGTGTACTTAATTACTTATTCTTCTCCCACGCCCCACAAGCGTGTATTTGGTGCCTTACTGCACTATTTTCTGCTTCATTAACTCTCATGTATTCTGCACTAACTCTTCATTTATTTTATTTTTTTTATAGTTTTTCTCTTTTCTTAAAAAATGACATCCTTTATTGAGCTCTTTTACTTACTGTCAGCTGTGCTACTTTGCACTTTTCTCTTTAAATCTCTTTATCACGTACGGTATTTCTACTGCACCCCCTCAGGCGCTTATCTTGTGCTTTCTCTGCACGTATTCTCTTGTTAAACTCTTTTTTCTCACTTATTTTACTTCCGTCTCTTTTCTTTAAATAACCTCGTATTATCTTGTACCTATTTGTCAGTATACTCCCCTAAATTAACCCCTACAGCGCATGCTATCAGCCGGCACATTAGTAACGAATTTCAACACCAATTATTCCCCAAGCATCCAGGTTAGTTCTCCATGCACTCTTTTCCGCACCAGAGTTCATGAACATTCCTGACCTTTCACTCACACAGACATTCTTTTTCACGGGAACACACACACCTTCTGAGCATTTTATCTACAAGGCCTGATAATTTTCAATCTTATCTTTTTTTAGTCTCTTATCAATTTTCTTAGTCCAGGTTCTTTTGGGTAAGAGGCAATTAAAAATATCACCTGTCAACTTGGGCGGAAATCCCGACTCACTCCTCCAGATCGTGCAGAAGTTATAAAAGGCTTCTGCTTACCTTTTTAGTCGTGATCACTGTTATTTACGGTCTGGAGGGATGAGCTGGACTGCCCCAGGCTGCTGGAATGCCCCTGGACACTCCTGAAGCTGGCTCGCCAAGTTCTGTCGTGGTTCGTCTTTAGTCTTCTCGGGATGTCGTCTTTTAAATAACACAAACTAATTGCAAGTGATATGCTAGAAAAGGACACAACACTTTAGAATAATTCAGCCTTAAGCAAGATAAAATGCAGAGTTTTTAAGTTTATTTAAGCCTTCGACACAGAGCTTAGACAAACTGAGTCCTCTAGAGAGACTGAATATGTGACAACCGCGCTCATCTATTTATTGGAGACCCGCGGGCATCGCTCCTCCTTCGACTTTTTTATTTATTTCATTCCCAAGACATGGTTTTCTATTGGAAGCGTCCTCTAGTGAACCCTAAGCAGGTGTTAGGCCATTATTTCAATGTGACAAACGCTCCCATTAAAACGTGAAGGATTTACAACTGATTTTTTTAAAAGACCTTCAGCCACAGGTGCAGCTGGCCTGAGGCCCCCCGCACGTGGCCTCAGCCACAGGTGCAGCTGGCCCGAGGCCCCTCGCACGTGGCCTGCGGGAAAGCACCTAAGAGGCCTTGGAAAGCCCCTGACAGACTGAATGACTAATAGAGCCCTTTTTTTTGGGTTGAACACCTGCTAGTTCAACCAGAGGACATACAGTTCGGATCAGGACACTTGATAGTTCATCATAGTTCAAATAAGGACCTAAAAATTCTTCTACATACAAAACGCGGACCCAGCGCCACAAGGGGGCGTCCTGATAACATTAAAGGCAATTACATATTTTGACGAAATTACAAGTGTAAATGACTATATATATCTGTCAATAAAGTATAGGTCCTTTTTATTTTTTTCAAAAACTATATGGATTTCATTCATATGTTTTTACGTCAGACATGCTTGAACCCTTGTGCGCATGTGTGAGTTTTTCCACGCCTGTCGGTGACGTCATTCGCCTGTGAGCACTCCTTGTGGGAGGAGTCGTCCAGCCCCTCGTCAGAATTCCTTTGTCTGAGAAGTTGCTGAGAGACTGGCGCTTTGTTTGATCAAAATTTTTTCTAAACCTGTGAGACACATCGAAGTGGACACGGTTCGAAAAATTAAGCTGGTTTTCAGTGAAAATTTTAACGGCTGATGAGAGATTTTGAGGTGATACTGTCGCTTTAAGGACTTCCCACGGTGCGAGACGTCGCGCAGCGCTCTCAGGCGTCGTCGTCAGCCTGTTTCAAGCTGAAAACCTCCACATTTCAGGCTCTATTGATCCAGGACATCTTCCATGCATTTTGTTATGTATCCAGTTACTGAGTCTGTGTATTCGGTGAGGTTGACGTGCTGGTTGGTGGTGGCTGCCTCCCTGAAAACAGACCAGTCTGTGCTTTCAAAACAGTCCTGTAGAGCTGCTGTGGCTCCCTCTGGCCAGGCCCTGATCTGCTTCACAGCTGGTTTGCTCCTCATCAGCAGAGGTCTGTAAGCTGGATTTAGCTTAACAGAGAGATGGTCTGATGATCCCAGGTGGGGGTGTGGAACTGCTCTGAAAGCCTGTCTGATGTTTGTGTAGACCTGGTTGAGTGTGTTCTCCCCCCTTGTTGCAAAGTTCATATGCTTGTGATAGTGTGGCAGTACTGTTTTTAAATTGCCCTGATTAAAATCGCCAGTGATTATGCAGACCGAGTCCGGGTGTGTGTTTTGTAGTGTACTCACAGACTGGTACAGAATGGAGAGCACTTCCTTTGTGTTTGCGCTGGGTGTAATGTAAACAGCTGTGATGTTGACGGTGTTGAATTCCCTTGGCAGGTAGAACGGGTGGCAGTTGAGGGTTAAAAACTCAATGTTTTCTGAGCAGTGGCTTGTGATAACAGCAGCGTTTGTGCACCAGTTGTTATTGATGTAAATGCACACACCACCTCCCTGAGATTTACCCGTGCTGGCGTGGTTTCTGTCCGCTCGGAATGTTGTTAACCCTTCCAGTTGAATGCCGCTGTCCGGAACGGTGTTGTGAAGCCACGTCTCAGTGAGGATGATCGTGTTACAGTCTCTCACATTTCTTTGTGTTGTTAAGTCCAGCTTGAGGTAGTCCATTTTATTTTCCAGTGAGCGAACGTTGGATAAGAGGATAGACGGTAGTGCAGTTCTGTGAGGGTTTCTTTTCAGTCTGTTGGTGATGCCAGCTCGACAGCCTCGCTTGCTAGTTCTAGCACACCTCTGCCGGCGCATGTTAAGTCTCCCTTGCCGCTTCAGCTGCTTCCAGTTTCGGCTGGTGTGGGAGGAGGAGCCCGCTGTCTTGGAGGCCCCATTGTCTCGCTGGGGTATAAGTCCTAGTCCGAGAAGAGTTTCTCAATCCGTGACTAGGTTAACTCCCGAAAGATCCTTTGTGGTGCTGTTGTTTCTCAGTCCAAGTAATGTACTCCTGTTGTATGTGATTCTTGTAGGAGACTGCTACATATTTAACATAAAATGCACATCGCTATCGGGAGCTAGCGTGGCCGCAGCCACAGGACGCTGCCATTTCATCATTAACCATAGTGGTGTCTGAATCCATTGCAAGCAGAACATCATTCACCTCCAGGAGTGGGCAACTTGTTCCAGAAAGGGCCAAGAGGGTACATGTTTTCTTTACAGATTCCATCTGCTCAAAGTGATATTAATCAGTGAAATCACCTGGTGGAGTCAGTGGCTGTAAAGAAAACCTGCACCCTCTTGGCCCTTTCTCGAACAAGTTCCCCACCCCTGTTCACCACTTTAGTGAGAGCCGTCTCTGTGGAATATTTTCTAAAAGCAGACTGCAGTGGCTCAAAGAGATTATTCTCAGTAAGATAGTCCACGAGCTGCCGTGACACCACTTTTTCCAGAATTTTAGAGCAAAATGATAGATTTGATATCAGCTGATGGTTTTTCAATACACAAGGGTCAAGATTAGGTTTCTTAAATAATGGTTTAATCACTTGAGCACTGGCTCAAACCACCCCCTTGAATGCAAGCTCGGGGTGATCAGGACTCTTCAACACAGAGCCCTACAGGTGCCTACAACTGCAGAGGGAAGGGATAAAGAACAACAACTTGTACGGAAAGCCCTCACAGTATGTGGGTACCCACGATGGTCCCTGGACAAAGTGCAGAAGTCCCAGAAAACAAAGAGACCAGATAGACAGGAGACAGAGACAAGAACGAGTGTCTCTCCCTTATTTAGCAGGAGTAGAGGAAAAACTACAGAGGATCTTCAGACAGCACAAAATCCCAGTTTACTTTAAACCGGTTAACACCTTGAGACAGAAATTAGTTCACCCTAAGGACAGGATCCCTAGTTACAAACAGAGCAATGTAGTGTATTCTATCAGATGTCAGGATAACTGTAATGAACACTACATAGGTGAGACTAAGCAACTTTTACACAAAAGGCTATACCAGCACCACCGAGAGGGTGCCAGTGGACCTCAGTCTGCAGTTCATCTCCACCTGAAAGACACTAACCACACGTTTGAGGACAAGGAAGTTAAAATCTTAGCCAGAGAGAAGAAATGGTTTGAGAGAGGTGTCAAGGAAGCATTCTTTGTAAAACCGTTGAAACCCAGCCTTAACCGGGGATGGGGGTCTCAGACACACTTTGTCCCCTGTTTACAATGGGGTACTCAGGTCAAAGCAGTTTCAGTCTTTTGTTCATGGTAATGAGTCATTCACGTCATCAGGAGAGTCGTCAAGGGAGCCATCAGGTAAGGCTTCCGTCCCATCATTAGGAGGGACAGCTGCCCTGTCATTAGGAGGGTGCTAACTAGAGCACAATAGGTGCTAATTAGAGCTATTGTTTAGTCACTAGCCTGTAGCAGTCGGCCTCTCGGTAGGAGGGTCTGGTTAGATTAAAAACTCCAGCTTTTGTTGGCTTCTGTTTTATTCTTCTCTACAAGAGTCAAGACAGAAGTCAGACTACCAGAGCAAGAATTTTAGCTGAGGAAGCTTCTGCAATTTGAAGCGAAACGTCCTCACGTCAAGCAACCCAGCCCAGTCGAAGATTCAAGCTTCTCTACTATGGAAACCACCTGGACAACTGAGAGCCTACACAGAAACACTGCAGATTCGAAACATTTAGGAACAGATCCAGAAGTTAAAGAAAGATTATTCATTTCCAGCACAGTCAGCCAACGAGTGGGCCACAGGCCCTTAAACAGCTTTGTTGGTATAGGATCAAATAAACAGGTTGTGCTTTTTGTTGACATTATGAGTTTCGTCAGCATGCCTAGAGAGATACTATCAAATTCTGTAAATCTAGGTAATACTTCAGTAATGGCACCCACTTCAATAGTAGGGTGTAGTGGCTGGGTTAAGGCATGCTGGGATATGTTTAACCTAATGTCTTCTATTTTCTTCCCAAAGTAATCCAGGAAATCTTGTACTGTAAAAGCAGAGCGAACTACAGGTGGTTGTCCATGAATAAGTGTTGCCACCATGTTGAACAAGAACTTTGAGTTATGCTTCTTTTTGTTGATCAAATCAGAATAATAGGTCTGCTTTGTAACCAGTAATGCATGCTTATAGTCTAAGATGGCATCATGCCAGGCAAGGTGGAATATTTCTAATTTTGAACTATGCCATTTCTATTCTCGACCTCTAGCCTTATGCTTGAGGACACACAGGTAATCACTCAACCAAGGTGACTGTGTTTTGGGGAGTACGGTTTTAACCAAGGTGGCGCAATAATGTCGAGTGTAGTTTTGAGCACTGAGTTTAAACTATCCACAAGACTGTCTACTGATTGGGTGTTTGCCAAATGTGAAGCTAAGACATCAGGCAGTCTCGCTTTGAGTTCAGTCTTAGTTGAGGAGTTGATGCGTTGCCACAGTGATAAATAAGGATGTAGTTCCACTAAAAATGGCAGCGAAACTGTAAACCTAATAAGTGAGTGATCAGAGACCACATGATGTCAATATTTGTGACAGCAATACCACGTGCGAGAACCAAATCTAAGGTCTTTCCACTAATGTGCATCGAGTCCTGAATGCATTGCCGAAATCTTAATGCATCCACAATTTCCATAAATGATTTGCCAAGGGAATCAGAAGGCTTATTTATATTAACATTAAAATCACCAATGATCAGAATGTTATTTGCACTAGTTGACAAGTTAGAGATGAATGCACCAAATTCATCTAAGAATTCAGAATACTGGCCAGGAGGCCTATGTACAGTGACAAAGTAATACGACTGATTTTTATTCCTCTGATCTTGGCAATGCATAATATCCTGAGCAGAGCAGAGAATCAGATGCTCAAACGAGTTATATATGTGACCCGCAACAGCTAATAAGCTAAACCTAGATTTATAAATAAGAGCAACAGCCTCACCTTGCTGCGCATCATGAGGGATGTGACTAAATGTATATGCTGGTGGGCAGGCCTCATTTAAGGGGAGGACAGCTGTAGGTTTAAGCCAGGTTTCACATAACCCAATCATATCTAAGTGATGATCAACAATTAGATCATTAATCCACAATGATTTTGAGGATAGTGATCTTTTGTTAATGAGACCCAGACTAAGGACCTCAGTGGGGTTGGGGGTGGACTTCATTGGAAAGATGGCTAGAGTGGCCCCACTGGAATACAGATGTCATCAGAAAGACAGCCCGACTCCCCCACAGAAACACAGACATTGTCAGAAGAATGGCTGGATGGCTCTGCTGGAAGATTGACAATGTCGGGAGGACAGCCGGACAGCCCCACAGGAACACAAATGTAGTTTGAAGGATGGCTGGACAGCTCCACAGGAGCACTGACATTGCTGGTAGGATGGCAGGCTGGTCCCTCGGACATGCCGACATCATCTGGAGGATGGGCAAATGACCTCTCAGATACTTCAGCGTCATCTGGAGGATGGGCGGACAGCCCCTTGGACATCCCGACATCATCTGGAGGATGGGTGGGTGGCCCCTCAGAAACCCCAACATCGTCTGGAAAATGGGTGGATGGCTCCTCCGACACACAGACATCATTGAGTGCAGTGATAGATGGCTCCTCTGGAACATCAATGCCATTGGAACCGGAGGTTGATGGCCCCTCGGGAACACAGATGTCATCAGGAGGACACGCAGATGGCCCCTCAGGAGCTGCATTGTGCATCATTCCTTGACCACCTTGGGACCAGGAGAAGGAACGGATGAGGCACATCATTCCTTAACTGCTTTAGGACCAGGGGATAGAACAGATGAGGAGCATCCTTCCTTGACTGGCTCTGGACCAGAAGAAGGAACCGATGACACGTGTCATTCCTTGCCCATCTTGGGACTAAGAGTGAGGTGATGGTGGCACCAGCTGGAGGGCTGCAGTTTCCTCAGAAGATGGCATGCAACCCCTCCTGCCAGGCTTAGACAGACATTTGTTCCTCTTCTTCTTAGCACCACCCATGCCAGTGGTGGCACTTGGTGAGGATGGTGGATGAAGAGGAACAGGCGGTTGCTGTGGCGCATTGAACACCGGCAGATGCTGAAGCATGTGGAACATCAGCAGAGGCTGATGAGGTGTGGACCACCATTGGCTACTGAGGCGCATGGAATGCCGGGTCCAAAATGAAGGTTAGAGGTTGGGTGTTGTTGCCAGACAGCCGAGGGAGAGAAGACTGAATACTGTTAAGTGTCGATTGAATGGTTGTGAAGAGAGTCTGAATGGAGGTAGTGTCTGTCGGTTTGGTCGTGATTGCAGGCAGAGCAGAAGGCAGAATGGAGGGTGTGCCAGGAGTCGAGGAAAAAAATAATCAAGTAATCTGGGTCTGAATAGTACAAGAAGTCCACTATGAATGAAGGAATCCATTTCTGGATGAAAAGTAATGTGATTTGGCTATGGTCATGGTAAGCAGTGACAAGGTCAGGTTTGGATCGAATGATGTTGTCTATTTTGTCCAATATCTTGTCCATTTCAATACCGTCTGAAAATGCCATAGACATGCTAACACGTTAGCATCGCTCCCGTTTTTAAGTTTTTAAGACCATAACAGGTCGGTTTAACGTAAAAAAGGTAAATAATACTCACAGAAGTATGCTCTTTAGGGTTTTAGCGGGGGGAAATTAAGCTAAAGAAAGAAAGAATAAACGAAGCAATAGGTCGAAGCATTGCTTCAATCTGCGAACCACTGCTTCGATTGGTTCACGGTTCAAAGCAAAGCCGTGCTGCAGAAAAGTTGATTACAGGCGCACATGACGTGAAATATATATATAAACATTAAACTGAAGCCAAGAGTAACGAGGATGTTTGTTTTAAAAATGTAAGGAATAGAAAGTACAGATACTTGTGTGAAAATGTAATGAGTAGAAGTCAGAAGTAGGCAGAAAAATAAGTAATGGAGTAAAGTATAGATACCTGAAAAGTGTACTTAAGTACAGTAATGAAGTATTTGTACTTCGTTACTTGACACCTCTGGAAATCACCTGGTGATGTTGGTGGCTACGAAGAAACGTGCACCTTCTTTGACCCTTTCTAGAGTCAGGTTGACACCTATGGAATGTATTTGTCTGTCTATATGTGTTGGACATATGCTAAACTGTTGACCAATGTACGTATTTGTTATGTGGAACATAAACTAAATTACTAAATGTCGGTCTGCAGGTATTGGCTGTGGTGAGGTGTTGGTCCAATTTTATGGCTGTATGACCTACGTCATTGTTCTATCCTGGGCTTTGCTCTACTTTGTGTTCTGCTTCAACTCTCAGCTGCCTTGGGCCACCTGTAGCAACTACTGGAACACAGGTGAGAGACCATGAGCACGAATGAATTCTGCTCAAACATCTGCTACCAAAAGATAGTTTTACATTTGATTGAGAATATTATACAGGAACACTAACCATGGATTTGAAATTAGTTGCTTCATTCAAAATAGTCATGTCTCATTCCAAAAAGTGGCATGGGATTGTGAAACTAAAACTGCGTTTGGTGAATCCGGCAACAAATAATTGATCTTTATTTGGTGATTTGCGGTGGCTTTTTTTCTGTTCTTTCTGATGATACGTCCGAACCACTGTGTATAGATTTCTTTATGAACAATTCTATATTCATCAGTGTTGTTGTTGTTGCTGTTGACTTTTTGGCTGCTCCCATTTCATCAGGATCACCCCAGCAGATACTGCCAGATCCACATTGGTACTTTATGTGATGGAGGCCAGCGGGAGTCACTGTGCAATAGTACTCAATGGTCCTCACTCCCCCAACAGCCAACGGATATTCTGGCCACACAGGCCTGAGCCCAGGACTTAGCCAGCTGGTCAGAGCATCCGCCTCCCAAGCCAGAGATCACGACTTTGTGTCCTGAGGGGAGCAAGTGGGAAGAGTCAAACACAACACAACACAGATGAAAAATTGAGTACAAGTCGCTACATTGGCACAGGTTTTATGCCAGATGCCCTTCCTGACACAACTACAGTCTTACCCGGAGAAACACACACAGCCCTTCGTGTTCCAAAGACGTCTCCCACCCAATTACCAACCAGGCCCCACACTGCTTAGTTTCTGAGATCTGACCGGATCAGGCTTACACAGAGCAGACTGGCTGCTTGATACACAGTGGGGGAAATAAGTATTTGATCCACTGTCAATTTTGCAAGTTTTTCCACATACAACGAATGGAGAGGTCTGTATTTTTTTTTATCGCAGGTACACTTCAACTGTGAGAGACAGAATAAAAATAAAATAATCCAGAAAATCACATTGTATGATTTTTAAATAATTAATGTGCATTTTATTGCATAAGTATTTGATCCAAGAGAAAAACAGACCTTAACAATTGGTATAGAAACATTTGTCTGCCATTATAGAGGTCAGACGTTTCCTGTAGTTCTTGACCAAGTTTTCACACACTGCAACAGGGATTTTGGTCCACTCCTCCATACAGATCTTCTCCAGATCTTTCAGGTTTGGAGTTTCAGCTCCCTCCAAAGAGTTTCTATTGAGTTCAGGTCTGGAGACTGGCTAGGCCACTCCAGGGCCTTGAAATGCTTCTTATGGAGCCCCTCCTTAGTTGCCCTGGCTGTGTGTTTGGGGTCATTGTCATGCTGGAAGACCCAGCCATGACCCATCTTCAATGCTCTTACTGAGGGAAGGAGGTTGTTTGCCAAAATCTCACAATACATGACCCCATCCATCCTCCCTTCAATACAATGCAGTCGTCCTGTCCCCTTTGCAGAAGAGCACCCCCAGAGTATGATGATTCCACCCCCATGCTTCACGGTTGGGACGGTTTTCTTAGGGTTGTTCTTATCCTCTAAACATGGCAACTGGAGTTATTTCCAAAAAGCTCTAGTTTGGTTTCATCTGACCTCATGACCTTCTCCGATGCCTCCTCTGGATCATCCAGATGGTCACTGGTGAACTTCAAACAGGCCTGGACATGTGCTGGCTTGATCAGGGGGATCTTGCTGCCCTGCAGGATTTTAAACCATGATGGCATTGTGTGTTACTAATGTAATCTTTGTGACTGTGGTCCCAGCTGTCTTCAGGTCTGAGTTCAGTTCTGAGCTTTCTCAGAATCATCCTTACCCACGAAGTGAGATCTTGCATGGAATCCCAGACCGAGGGAGATTGAGAGTCATCTTGTGTTTCTTCCACTTTCGAATAAATAATCATAACAGTTTTTGTCTTCTCACCAAGCTGCTTATCTGTTGTCCTGTAGCCCATCCCAGCCTTGTGCAGCCTTGTACAGTTTTGTACTTGATGTCCTTAGGCAGGTCTTTGGTCTTGGCCATGGTGGATAGGTTGGAGTGTGATTGATCGAGTGTGTGGACAGGTGTCTTTTATACAGGTAGCAAGTACAAACAGGTGCAATTAATACAGGTAAAGAGTGCAGAATAGGAGGGCTTCTTAAAGAAAAATTAACAGGTCTGTGAGAGCTAGAATTCGTGCTGGTTGTTAGGGGATCAAATACTTATTTCATGTAATAAAATGCAAATAAATTATTTAAAAATCATACAATGTGATTTTCTGGATGTTTTTTAGATTCTGTCTCTCACAGTTGAAGTGTACCTATTATAAAAATTACAGACCTCTCCATTCTTTGTAGGTGGGAAAACCTGCAAAATTGACAGTGGATCAAATACTTATTTCCCCCACTGTATATTCATCAATGATTTTTGGAAATAATTTTTGGAATAATAGTAATTCTAAGGACACATTTTAGATGATGGATGACAGTACAAACCATTGCGAAAAAGTAATAAACTGTTGTTCATGATAATTAACAAAAATGGTGTAAAAACCTTAACATGCATAAAGTACTGCCTCATCCATGAGGAACCCCAACCACAGTGCTGAGCAAATTAACAGAACTTATCAGAAAACAACCAAAACGTCAGACTTGTGATCACAAGGTCATAGGTTTAATTCCCAAATCACACACATGAAAATCACTGAATTGCCTATGAGTCCTTATTCCCAAAGCTGACCTTTGTACAGTTGAGCTCCTTGACATCGGTTTGTGTACATATGCGCGTGAATGTGACACATCAATGTAAAGCATTTTCAGCATCTCCATCCAATAGAACAAATATCTACACCACAGCCTCAAACCAAATTTCAATTAATTAAACAGGGCTGTCCCTGTTTGAAAATATATTTTTGGACCACTAGATCCAAATCATTGTCTGGATCTGAACAAGTGTGCACCTGAAGGCTGATGACCATGGGATTCATTCATTCAACATTCATCATTGTGACTTTCATCCTGATGTCTCATCTTTGTTTCTTATTGCTGACTTGTGATCCTAGTCCTTGTTAATATCAGTTATCATTGAATTTTGATGATGATCACTCTAATTGTTTTGGTCCTGATTATTGAACATAGATCCTGTTATCAGGAATCAGGACTGAAGTTGGAAAATTAAACATCCATCCCTTTATCCAGATCAGCACCACAATTTCAATGAGCTGTTTCTTGACATTAATCCTACCTCTCCACCATATTTAATTGAAATGTATTCATTTATATCCTCCTTGATGGACCAGTGAAAGCACCTTGACAGACATTAATTTGGAATGCAATCTTGTGTGCCAGTGAGTAAACTGTTGGAAACTGTACATGAACTGTGCACGGTAAAATGTTCAAAATTTCTGGCATGTATATATTTTGTGCCGCTTACGTGAACTACTTGTGAACACTGCACAACCTGCATGTCACTGTGCGTCAATGTGTGTCATTGCACGCAGGGCATATGAGCTTGAAATTAGATTATGAAGAGATGCTACATCTAAAACAAGAGCAATCAGAGATTTCTGATGTCCGCCTATCTGGATCCCCTCCAAAATCTAATGGAGTCTTCCATGCCCTAATGTCTATCTGTGGTACAAATTGGGTGAGAATCTGTGAAGTTGTTTTGTTGTAATCCTTCAAAGTGTATAAAAAGTGAAATCTTGATCCAGAATCCGGATTTGGATCCATATCACCTCTAAAATTTAAAGGTATCCATGGTGAAAATTTGGTGAGAATCCATGAAGTAGTTTTGATGTAATCCTTCAAAGCCTATATAAAGTGAAACTTGACCCAGAACCAGGATCTGGATCCAGATCACCTTCAAATTTTAATGGAGTCTTCCATGGTCTAATATATGTATGTGTTGAAAATTTTGTCAAAATCTGTGCAGTAGTTTTGAGGTAATCCTGCTAACAGTAATCCTTCAAAGCCTATATGAAGTGAAACTTGATCCAGAATCCGGATACAGATCAACGCCTAAACTTAATTGGTTCTTCCATGGCCTAATATCTATCTGTGGTGAAAATTTTGTCAATATTCATGCAGTAGTTTTGACGTAATCCTGCTAACAGACAGACGAACAGATGATGGAGCGATGAGAGAATGGTTTCATCAGGTATGTTCTGAGAGCAACTGCATCATTAGCTGCAAAATTATACAGCACAGGCTTTATTTTATATAGCGTAGCGTCCAGCGTGACACATTGCCACAATGAATTGTGCAGCAGTGCAGGGATCAAATTTGTGCAAGTGTCAAGGTGGCTTGACTTTGTTGCTGCTTACCAAATGGTTGAGAGATCTGGACACTAACCAGTGACCTAAGGTGATGACAGGATATTTCTGGTACTAGATCCCTTTGGGGGATCCTGGGGCACCACCGGAATGACTATGTTAAGTGCACATTTACTGAACCAGACTCATTAGAGGACGATATCTTGCACTGATGGCTATTGAGTGGTGAGGATGGAGTGATTGTGTGCCTGTGTGGTTGCCTTTCAGGACCCAAAGGGGTTCCTTAGTGTGATGCATATGGTGATGTACTGCACCACCGCATGCATCATTACTATCAAACATTTTTACATACATGATCATTGTCTGAATAATGATTTTCTCTGTATGTTGTTAGATGATTGTGTTGAAATTTCAATGCAAAATAACACCATCAAATGGACCAACCAGACCAATGCAACCTCTGCTGCACTAGAATTCTGGGAGTATGTAATTTAATCAATTAAGTAATTCATTGATTACAAACATTCATAAACATGTCATAAACATTCTTTTATTATCGCTGACATTATAAATGTGGTCAACATTTTATGTGAGAAAAAATTCAGTAAATTTGTACTGATCTGTGCTTTTCCACCTAGACACCGAGTGTTGGCTCTGTCAGGGGGCATTGAGGAGCTTGGAAGCATCAGGTGGGAGGTGCTATTATGCCTAATTGCAGTGTGGATCATCTGTTACTTTTGTATCTGGAAGGGCGTCAAGTCAACAGGAAAGGTATTTGTCTTTATATATAAACATTTTGTTTCTTCAACCACAGTTATCTCAGCTGTTACACACTTAAGGCAGCTCAAAATTTGCACGCAAGCTGCTCATTCATTCCCTTTGACAGTCCACATACAGCGGGTAAAATAAGCATTGAATAAGTCACCATTTATCTCAGTTAACATATTTCTAAAGGTACTTTTGACATGAAATTTTCAAGAGATGTCATAACAAGACAAGTAATCCATACATACAAAGAAATCAAATCGTAGATGTCCATAAATGAAGTTATGTGTAATGACACAGGGAAAAAAATATTAAACACATGAAGAAAGGAGGTGCAAAAATGCATGGAAAGCCAAGACACCAGCTGAAATCTATCAGTAATTAAAAAGCAGTCTGATGGATTGTAAAACAATGTCTCATTACCAAGGTGTCACACAAGAAACATCTCATGATATGTGAAAGCAAAGAACTCTCAAGATCTTTCCGACCTTACACCCCTGTTACACGAGCAGCTGAATGAGCCCGAAAGCCGTCTGAATGAAAATTCAACCTCCATTCAGGCAAAGTCGAGGCACATTCGAAAGCCTCTGACAGCAGTCTGCTTGCACTCCAAACAGCTGGGTACAGTCGTGCGGCCAGCCTGAATGTGTGCTCCTAACTCCCAAGGCAAATGGTAAATGGACTGGATTTATATAGTGCTTTTCCATCTGCATCAGATGCTCAACACGCTTTACAAATAATGCCTCACATTCACCCCAATGTCAGGGTGCTGCCATACAAGGCACTCACTACACACCAGGAGCAATAGGGGATTAAAGACCTTGCCCAAGGGCCCCTTTTTTTCCAGTCAGGCTGGGATTTGAACCGTGGACTAATGCCTTAACCACTAGACCATCACCTCCCCTAAAGGTGCATTTGAGGTGTAAAAAAGCTCAAACAGCAGTCAAAGTTCAGTCTTTCCACAGTCTGACTGCATTCTAAATATCCTGACAGCATCATAACATCATTATGATGTTATTATCATCATTTCAGAGCTTTAATTCATTTGAAAGCTTGACTCTTAGTCTTGTCCATCCAAATTGGAAGTCCCAAAAACTAGTTTTATTTGTTATTATCTATCGTCCACCTGGTCATTACTGTGAGTTTCTCTGTGAATTTTCAGACCTTTTGTCTGACTTAGTGCTTAGCTCAGATAAGATAATTATAGTGGGCGATTTTAACATCCACACAGATGCTGAGAATGACAGCCTCAACACTGCATTTAATCTATTATTAGACTCAGTTGGCTTTGCTGAAAATGTAAATGAGTCCACCCACCACTTTAATCATATCTTAGATCTTGTTCTGACTTATGGTATGGAAATTGAAGACTTAACAGTATTCCCTGAAAACTCCCTTCTGTCTGATCATTTCTTAATAACATTTACATTTACTCTGATGGACTACCCAGCAGTGGGGAATAAGTTTCATTACACTAGAAGTCTTTCAGAAAGCGCTGTAACTAGGTTTAAGGATATTATTCCTTTTTTATGTTCTCTAATGCCATATACCAACACAGGGCAGAGTAGCTACCTAAACTCTGTAAGTGAGATAGAGTATCTCGTCAATAGTTTTACATCCTCATTGAAGACAGCTTTGGATGCTGTAGCGCCTCTGAAAAAGAGAGCCTTAAATCAGAAGTGCCTGACTCCATGGTATAACTCACAAACTCGCAGCTTAAAGCAGATAACCCGTAAGTTGGAGAGGAAATGGCGTCTCACTAATTTAGAAGATCTTCACTTAGCCTGGAAAAAGAGTCTGTTGCTCTATAAAAAAGCCCTCCGTAAAGCTAGGACATCTTACTACTCATCACTAATTGAAGGTAAATAAGAACAACCCCAGGTTTCTTTTCAGCACTGTAGCCAGGCTGACAAAGAGTCAGAGCTCTATTGAGCCGTTTATTCCTTTAACTTTAAATAGTAATAACTTCATGACTTTCTTTGCTAATAAAATTTTAACTATTAGAGAAAAAATTACTCATAACCATCCCAAAGACGTATCGTTATCTTTGGCTGCTTTCAGTGATGCCGGTATTTGGTTAGACTCTTTCTCTCCGATTGTTCTGTCTGAGTTATTTTCATTAGTTACTTCATCCAAACCATCAACATGTCTATTAGATCCCATTCCTACCAGGCTGCTCAAGGAAGCCCTACCATTAATTAATGCTTCGATCTTAAATATGATCAATCTATCTTTATTAGTTGGCTATGTACCACAGGCTTTTAAGCTGGCAGTAATTAAACCATTACTTAAAAATCCATCACTTGACCCAGCTAATTATAGGCCAATCTCCAACCTTCCTTTTCTCTCAAAAATTCTTGAAAGGGTAGTTGTAAAACAGCTAACTCATCATCTGCAGAGGAATGGTCTATTTGAAGAGTTTCAGTCAGGTTTTAGAATTCATCATAGTACAGAAACAGCATTAGTGAAGGTTACAAATGATCGTCTTATGGCCTCAGACAGTGGACTCATTTCTGTGCTTGTTCTGTTAGACCTCAGTGCTGCTTTTGATACTGTTGACCATAAAATTTTATTACAGAGATTAGAGCATGCCTGTTATGTGCAGACGCGGGTTGAGGAGCGGACCAACGTCTGACCGAACCCAGCGTTAAATAACCAGAAAGCGGTTCCAAAAACAAAACAGTTTTATTTCCCTCCTGTGCAATAATTGGTGTACAACATAAATGTGCGGTTGTCTGGCGAGGTGAAGGACGGCACGCTCTCCAGCGCCCAAATGGATCAAAGCTCGGCGCTTCTGGACTCAAATTCACCGCCGAACACCCCCCAGGTGGACACGACAAACTGACTCTGTGAAGGATGGAAAAGGTGAGGTAAGTCAACAGAGCTACAACAAATATCCTTCAGAGGCACACACTATCAGCAACACATTCAGGTCTGAATTTAAGCTTTATGTAAATGAGCAGCTTCTCACAACAGGTGGAGGATCATCATTCCGTACGCCACGGCAGTGAGAAGCGAGCTGCACAATTCTCATCAATGTTCAAATATACTGCGTAACAAAATACCAAATTACTGTTAACACTTATTCAGACAATCATCACCTCTGATGTGTGCTGACAGCATGTGTCCCTCACCCGTCCTCCTTCACAGGCACGATGTGTCAAACCCTGGCGCGGTCCTCAGCGTCTCACAAACGAACGTCACAGGGTCGAGTTCCCGGCCATTCTGCTCGAATCACTCATGGCTTAAATGCAGAACGCCATCTCATTATCTGCTTCAGCTGAAAGTCTTTAGGTTTGCACGTGAGCATCATCCACAGGTGCTGCAAGTCATTAGGCCTGCACGTGCACATCCTCCACAAGTGCAGCCAATAATGCTGATGAGGGTGAAGGACTCTTCTGCCAGCACCTTCTCCACAGACAAAAACCAGTTTGCATACCACCTGGAGAGCAAAGAAAAGAAAACAACACCAAATTGTCCAGCCAAACCCCCCAACACACAACAATGCCATAGGTATTAAAGGCACTGCGCTGCGGTGGTTTGAATCATATTTATCTAATAGATTACAATTTGTTCATGTAAATGGGGAATCTTCTTCACAGACTAAGGTTAATTATGGAGTTCCACAAGGTTCTGTGCTAGGACCAATTTTATTCACTTTATACATCTTTCCCTTAGGCAGTATTATTAGACGGCATTGCTTAAATTTTCATTGTTACGCAGTTGATACCCAGCTTTATCTATCCATGAAGCCAGAGGACATACACCAATTAGCTAAACTGCAGGATTGTCTTACAGACATAAAGACGTGGATGACCTCTAATTTCCTGCTTTTAAACTCAGATAAAACTGAAGTTATTGTACTTGGCCCCACAAATCTTAGAAACATGGTGTCTAACCAGATCCTTACTCTGGATGGCATTACCCTGACCTCTAGTAATACTGTGAGAAATCTTGGAGTCATTTTTGATCAGGATATGCCATTCAATGTGCATATTAAACAAATATGTAGGACTGCTTTTTTGCATTTGCGCAATATCTCTAAAATTAGAAAGGTCTTGTCTCAGAGTGATGCTGAAAAACTAATTCATGCATTTATTTCCTCTAGGCTGGACTATTGTAATTCATTATTATCAGGTTGTCCTAAAAGTTCCCTGAAAAGCCTTCAGTTAATTCAAAATGCTGCAGCTAGAGTACTGACAGGGACTAGAAGGAGAGAGCATATCTCACCCATATTGGCCTCTCTTCATTGGCTTCCTGTTAATTCTAGAATAGAATTTAAAATTCTTCTTCTTACTTATAAGGTTTTGAATAATCAGGTCCCATCTTATCTTAGGGACCTCATAGTACCATATCACTCCAATAGAGCAATTCACTCTCAGACTGCATGCTTACTTGTAGTTCCTAGGGTTTGTAAGAGTAGAATGGGAGGCACAGCCTTCAGCTTTCAGGCTCCTCTCCTGTGGAACCAGCTCCCAATTCAGATCAGGGAGACAGACACCCTCTCTACTTTTAAGATTAGGCTTAAAACTTTCCTTTTTGCTAAAGCTTATAGTTAGGGCTGGATCAGGTGACCCTGAACCATCCCTTAGTTATGCTGCTATAGACTTAGACTGCTGGGGGGTTCCCATGATGCACTGAGTGTTTCTTTCTCTTTTTGCTCTGTATGCACCACTCTGCATTTAATCATTAGTGATTGATCTCTGCTCCCCTCCACAGCATGTCTTTTTCCTGGTTCTCTCCCTCAGCCCCAACCAGTCCCAGCAGAAGACTGCCCCTCCCTGAGCCTGGTTCTGCTGGAGGTTTCGTCCTGTTAAAAGGGAGTTTTTCCTTCCCACTGTTGCCAAGTGCTTGCTCACAGGGGGTCGTTTTGACCGTTGGGGCTTTTCCTTAATTATTGTATGGCCTTGTCTTACAATATAAAGCGCCTTGGGGCAACTGTTTGTTGTGATTTGGCACTATATAAATAAAATTGATTTGATTTGATTTGATAACAGCGTTTGAAACAGTCTGATTGTTTTTGAGGGCAATTCGCCATGGTCAGGCATGTCAAATCCTGCCAGCATGTCCCCATTGTGCCAAGGATGGCTGTACGTGCACCTCCACTGGATCCTGTTCGAGGTGCGCAAAGCAGGTATGTGCAATGTCTGTGACACGCATTCATTGTGAGCTAAATAGATAGATACAATTATTGTCATTACGACAAGTGCCATGAAATTTCTTCACACCCAATCACCTCAGACAAAAATACAATCAATCCACAATTATTACAAGTTGAACATAATAATGGCACACATCAGAATTAAAACATACATATTGTCCTGCATTGTCCCGCACCACTGTGAGCTCGGGGGAGCGGCAGAGTGGAGTCGCGGGGGAGGGGGGGCAGGGGGGCAGGGGGAGAGAGGGGTGTGCGTCATATGTGCAGATGTGAAGAGTTGGTACCAGTCAGATGAGTTTGCAGCAGTTTCTGTCAGTGTATGCATAATGTCTGGAGTTGTCTTGACAACATCAGACTGTTGGGGAGGGCAGAAGATGAGAGGGCTGCCGAATGGTTCACCAAGGCCTTAGAAATTCTTCTGGAGGAAAACAGCGGGGCGTTTTGAACTTCGGAGGCTGATAAGCTTGCCATGTTTAGGGTTGAGCAAAAAAAAAAACAAAAAAAAACACACATTTGCTGCTCCTCTGACCGACCAAATCCAATTCATGAGTATTCCCTGGTCTCGACATCTTCCCTTGCAAAGCATACATTTGCTCCGAGATGTTATCCAACTTACGTCTGACTTCAAGCGTTAATTCAGTCTGAGACTGTATCATCTTGCCCAACTCATTAATCATGATGGACAGGTGAGGGGTTGTGGTTCTGGTAGCAGCCGTCTTGCCAATTCTCGGGTAGGTCAGGGCAGCACATAAATCAATAAGCACCAGCTCTCCCACAATAAAACCAAATATAAATAAGTCTTCGATGTCCTCCACAGAGAGTGGTACCAAGCATGCAACATGCCACTTCTCCCATGAGTCAAGAACAGAGCCTGCAGGGTAGGTTCATCTGGGCATGCAGGATCCCCCAGCCCTAATTTCCTTGTTGAAAAAATGGTGTCAATAGCATTCAGAGACCAGCTTATCAATTCCATGGTTAATCCAAATATAATTTGAAGAACTAGACATGAACATTGCACAATCAAACCAAAAGCACTCTGTGTCACTGTGCATTCCAGAGATATAGAGCAGCGTGCACATCTGAATAGGGTGTTATATCTATAATAAACCTTATATTACAGATACATTGTCATTCCCTCTCATGGGTTAGATAATGTATGTGAAATGATAGGATCTTTACAGCTTTAACACCACATTTACATGCACTATGCTGCTGCCCCATGCTGAGTCAATCCATTTCAGAGACTCGGCATGGCACAGCAAAGCTGAACAGGGAGTCACAGCTGTAATACACATATTAAGACATGTACACCATCTAACACTGTACAAGTAATAACGATGCAACTGTTCTGCCAAGCCATTACAATATACAACCCCAATTCCACTGAAGTTGGGACGTTGTGTAAAACATAAATAAAAACAGAATACAATGATTTGCAAATCCTCTTCAACCTATATTCAATTGAATACACCACAAAGACAAGATATTTAATGTTCAAACTGATAAATGTTATTGTTTTTGTGCAAATATTTGCTCATTTTGAAATGGATGCCTGCAACAAGTTTCAAAAAAGTTGGGACAGTGGTATGTTTACCACTGTCCCAGCTTACATCACCTTTCCTTTTAACAACACTCAATAAGTATTTGGGGAACTGAGGACACTAATTGTGAGTGTCATGATTGGGTATAGAAGAAACATCCCCAAAAGACTCAGCAGTTCACAAGCAAAGATGGGGTGAGGATCAGTACTTTGTGAAGAACTCTGTGAAAAAAATAGTCCAACAGTTTAAGAACAATGTTTCTCAATGTTCAATTGCAAGGAATTTAGGGATTCCATTAGCTACAGTCCATAATATAATCAGAAGATTCAGAGAATCTGGAGAACTTTCTACATGTAAGCGACAAGGCCGAAAACCAACATTGAATGCCCGTGACCTTCGATCCCTCAGGCGGCGCTGCATTAAAAACCGACATCATTGTGTAACGGATCTTACCACGTGGGCTCAGCAACACTTCAGAAAACCATTGTCAGTTAACACAGTTTGTCGCTACATCTACAACTGCAAGTTAAAACTCTGCCATGGAAAGCGAAAGCTGTACATCAGCAACATCCAGAAATGCCGCCACCTTCTCTGGGCCCAGGCTCATTTGAAATTGACAGACACAAAGTGGAAAGTGTGCTATGGTCTGATGAGTCCACATTTCAAATTGTTTTTGAAAATCATGGACATTGTGTCCTCTGGACAAAAGAGGAAAAAGACCATCCAGATTGTTACCAGTGCAAAGTTCAAAAGCCAGCATTTGTGATGGTATGGGGGTGTGTTAGTGCCCATGGCATGCGCAACTTACACATCTGTGATGGCACCATCAATGATGAAAGGTACATCCAGGTTTTGGAGCAACACATGCTGCCATCTATGCAACGTCTTTTTCAGAGAAGTCCCTGCTTATTTCAGCAAGACAATGCCAAGCCACATTCTGCATGTGTTACAACAGCGTGGCTTCACAATAAAAGAGTGCGGCTACTAGACTGGCCTGCTTGCAGTCCAGGCCTGTCGCTCATTGAAAATGTGTCTCCCATTATGAAGCGCAAAATACGACAACTGAGACCTTGGACTGTTGAACAACTGAAGTTGTACATCAATCAAGAATGGGAAAGAATTCCACCTACAAAGCTTCAACAATTAGTGTCCTCAGTTCCCAAATGCTTATTGAGTGTTGTTAGAAGGAAAGGTGAGGTAACACAGTGGTAAACATACCACTGTCCCAGCTTTTTAAAAATGTGTTGCAGGCATCCATTTCAAAATGAGCAAATATGTGCACAAAAACAATAAAGTTTATCAGTTTGAACATTAAATATTTTGTGTTTGTGGTGTATTCAACTGAATATAGGTTGAAGAGGAATTGCAAATCAATGTAATCTGTTTTTATTTACATTTTACACAACGTCCCAACTTCATTGGAATTGCGGTTGTATAGAAAAATAAAAATTCACCTTTGGGACAGCTCCAGATGTGTCTCACAGTGCAGGGCAAACATCGGCCACCTTGCAGGCTGTGATGACATTGCTGTCATCCTGGGAGCGCTGTGAGATGGCTATATCAGCCAAGTGCTGATGGCAAATGCCTCGACCACCATGAAATATATATGCCATATGACACACTGTCCAGTGGCACAATGTGCGCCATCTAGCCAGACAGCGGGACACCCTGTTGTACATCAGGCACATAACATGCGATTACAAAGTCCAGACAGTCTGTCATGTGAAGCATTAACTGATTGCCAGGACACACATGAACCACAGTGTGGTCATCTCAAGGACCTAATATCATGGAGAGAGGAAAAGCATAAGGCGGTATCATCTGATCACTGTGCTGTTCGTGCGTGACACTATACTGTCTGATTGCCCCACTGTCCACTGCAGAACTGATTTCCTGGAGAGAGCGAGAGAGAGAGAGATGGTGACGGGGGAGCATGCAGCTGCTGTCAGGTCTTGCCTTCCCTCCCCTCTGCATTACGTATGTTCTCCAGTATTTGTACTGATATATGTCATCTGGGGTCCTCTGATTATTGGTTTACTGTGATACACCATGGACTGGTGGTTATTACCGGTGGCCCCAGTGGTAATAACAGTTGTGGGTGTGCACATTGGTGTTCTGATGGCCATAATACTCTGAACACATGCAGTTACATGCATTCTAGTTCTGTAATCATCAGAGGTCCCTGGTTTACATGTTCACAGTTCATAGATTGGATATCTTTCAACATCTAGCAGAAAGAAAACCCAGGTCTTCAAAAGATAACACACCGCAATGCTCGATTTGCTATGTCCCTCCCCTTGCTTGGCTTACACCCAGACTTCGGGTGGCAATCAGATCACACTCGCACGGCATTTGAACACATTCTTGATATTCTTACTACATTTTGACAGCATTCTGGGTATTTGTACTGTGTTCCAACTACATTTAAATGGCATTCTTAAGCATATGGACAGGATGTGCATGAATCAGTTGAGGTGGGATCCTCCCACATTCTAAGTAGTCGAATGGCATTCATACACAGCTGTCCCTCCCGACTGTGCCTTAAAGTTTGTTTTTTCCCCTGATTCATGATAAGTGTGAAGGGGGCCTTATTGTTGCAAAACATGCGGATGGCATTGTTTGCAGAAAGATTTCTAAAGTTCTAAATGCTCCAGTGAGCTCTGTTGGGGCCATAATCTAAAAGTGGAAAGAACATCATTTCACCATAAATTGGCCACGATCAGGTGCTCAACCACTATGGCTTGTATGCAAATGGCACTGCACATCACCCCAAAAACACCATACCAACAATAAAGGTTGGATGTGAGCATCATGTCTGGGAGTGTTTTTCAACATACAGCACTGCCAAATGCCACATAATTGAAGAAGGATGAATGGAAAATTGTACAGAGACATTCTTGATAAAAATCTACCAGGATGATGAAGACATTTCAGCAACACTAAGATACCAAACACACAGCCAAGGAAACTCTCAGGTGGTCTCAGAGAATTAAAATAAAGATGCTAGAATAGCTCAGCCTTTACTTGAATCCAATGCACGTGACTAGTTTCTCCATACAGGAGATGTCTTGAAAAAGACTTTTGTACGAAGTATTAAATACATTTCAGTCAGGGTATTCAATTTTTTTTTCTTGTGGTTAAGCCACAAACAAGACTAAATAGGACCCCAAGATGTATGGCAAAAACCAAAATCCTTTAATATTCCAAGTGGCAGTGATAAACAATCATGGGCACACAGTCCCAAGTAAAAAAATCCAAAGCTACTATGAAAAGGCTGAATCAAAATCAGACAAACAAAGTGAAAACAAAACACTATCTAAAGTTACAGTGGGGTATGGACCCTTCCGGTAAACAGGTGCAGACGACAGAAATGAGGATCCATCCATCCATCCATTTTCTTCTGCTTTATCCGGAGTTGGGTCGCGGGGGCAGCAGCTCAAGCAAAGCCGCCAAGACCTCCCAATCCACACACACCTCCCCTAGCTCCTCCGGGGGAACCCCAAGGCGTTCCCAAGCCAGCCGAGGTATATAGTCCCTCCAGCGTGTCCTGTGTCTTCCCCGGGGCCTCCTCCCAATGGGACGTGCCCAGAACACCTCTCCAGCGAGGCGTCCAGGGGGCATCCGGAAAAGAAACGAGGAATAGAGGACAATTGACTGGCAAAAGGAACACGTAAAAGTACGGCTTAACTACAAACTCAACTGATTACAAATAGGTGTGAGGACTGTGTGAGGGCGGCGAAGCATGAGAGGACTTTAAGTAACACATGGAGAGAAGTGGTGACACTGACATCATGAAAACTGAAAATAAAAGCAAATCCAATTATGAAACACCCAAACCCGAATGACACTACCATAAGAAACATAAACCTGGAACTAAGAGACAACATGAATGTGATCAGGGTTCTCGGCAGCATTATAACAACGTTATAATGCGTTAGCGTTACACTGCTGCCTCAAAAAATTATGCTGCTGTTGGGCCGTTACGCTGTTTCCGAAAGTGTGTAGCCGCTAAAGTTCTCCTGTAGCATGCCGCGCATCGAGCACTGGGAAAAGGTTCTCCTGCAGCCGCTAAAGCTTTCCTGCAATATGCTGAGCACTCAGCGCTGGGGAAAAGTTCTCCTGCAGCCACTAAAGTTCTCCTGCAGCGAGCCGTGCACTGAGTGCTGCAGGATAGGGGAGACTGGGAGCAACCTCCCCTGGAGGATTTTTAAATTTATAACTGTCTGAAACAGCATTGCCTACATTATGAGAGCCAAAGTTTGTGAAGTAAAGCCATAGTTTTTTTTTTTAATCTTTGTTCCAGCCTTACATTAAAGCCAAAAGAAACAAGGCATCAGGCCAAAACACAGAATGGTGCAGACGTGTATAAGGAGCATCAGAACTGCTAATGTATACAGAGCAGTTTATTAAAGAAAATCCTTTTGTGTTTTTTCTTACTTCAGTTATTAATTTCTGATTATCTTGATTAACATGATAATAAATTTTGTGCATTTATTTTAAGACAAAGTAGCATGAAAAGTAATGTGTCCATTTTTAAGTCTGGTAGATTCCTTCATTCATATCTGCATTTCAACCAGGAAAAAAGACACCATAAACAAAAGCAATCAGAGATTTCTGACTTCCACCAATCCGGATCACCTCCAAAATTCAGTGGAGTCTTCCATGCCTCAATATTCTTTATTCTTTATTTATTTATTTATTTGACAGGGACAATGCAAAATTTGGTGAGAATCTGTGAAGTAGATTTGACGTAATCCTTCAAAGCCTATATATAGAGAAATCTTGATCCAGAATCCAGATTTGGATCTGGATCTCCTCCAAAATTTAATGCAGTCTTCTATTGAGGCTTTGAAGGTTTCAAATCCCGCAAAACTTCGAAGAGGTCACCGCGCTGCAAGATCTCAGTAACACTGAGAACTGCACTGAGATGCTCTGATCACACTTCACTTTAACCTCTGCACATGGACAACACAATTAACATCACAACATAAATCTATTTTTATATTGTGCCTAAAACTCTTGTGAATATATTCTCTGGGTTTTTAGACGTTGTTATTGCGTTTGTTTTATGTAAACATGCGAGAATCACAGGCTGTCTCTCCGTTATTTTCAATCAGAGCAGCTGTGAGCTCCGCTCGCTTCCTGATCATGTCGTTCTGGGAGAAAGTGAAGTTTGCTCTTTAACGTCCTGATTATTGTTATTTACAACACTGTTTGTCCTTTAGCACCTTTAGAAATATATTTACTGAGAAAAATGGTGAAGTGTGAATACTTATTTTAACAGCTGTACTTAGATTGCAAAATGTCAGATACGTCAAACCTCATCGCATGTCATCATTTTGACTGACATATCCCTCTTACAGGATCATTCACCAAAGTTATAATGAATAATTTCATGTACCTTTGGCAGAAAATGTCATATCATTCACAAACTGGTGAAGGATAAGAATAGGTCTTGCAGGATTAAAGAAAAAGGGCATCCAAACTGAGGAAAGAAAAGGTTAATCCAAGAAGTGCCAGACAAAGAGCTGCTGCCATCCTTTATGTGAAAGACAATGTAACAAAAACATTCTATATAAAGAGGCGGCAACACTTTATATTAACTGCATGCTATAAAGCATTAGTAAAGCATTTATAAAGTGTAATTAAATGCTTACATAACTACTTTTAAAACATTTACAAAGCATTCTTTTTTATTAGCTACTCATTTGGAAGAACATAAAGAGATGACTTAATAATTATTAATAACAAAATATGTAATGTCTTTATAAAACATTTATAAATGATTTTTTAATTCTCTATAAACCATTCAAGAAAAGTTGATCATTAATAGTTCATCATTTACAAACATAAAATCAGACACTATTCATTAGTGATTAAAAAAAAACCTTTAGCATGATAATATTCATTCTCTTTGTCTTTTTTAATAGTTTCAGTAGCCTTTATCGTCATGTAGTGATGGGTAGTCAACATGTTAGAAAACCATACAATTGAAGTTAAAACAAGATTTGCATAGTACTTTTTTGATTATGTCTGTCATTTTTCCTAGGTGGTTTATTTCACTGCTACCTTTCCCTATGTAATGTTGTTCATCTTGTTGATCCGTGGACTTTCGCTTCCTGGAGCTCTACAGGGAGTGAAGTTTTATCTTCTTCCGGAACCATCGCGTCTGATAGACCCTCAGGTAGTACAACAATGATGGACTATAAAGTAGGGGTTTCCAGTTGGACACCAATGGGCTGGTTAACCCCAGCAAGCTCATACTTTATTGCCCCATCATAGCTTATTACAAGTACGAAAGTATGACCCTGATGAAAATTTTCCTTGAACTTGTTCACACTTCTATGATGTACATCACACACACACACACACACACACACACACACACACACACACACACACACACACACACACACACACACACACACACACACACACACACACACACACACACACACACACACACACACACACACACACACACTTTTCCCAGGATTTTTGCTTTGTAGAGCAGCTCTATACCAGCTCACAACTTCATCTACCATTCAGTCCCACTCTGTTCTCAACCTGACATACCAAATTGTGACCATCTCACATCAGTGGTCACAATTTGTTCCACAGATTTAAAAAAAAAATCCTTTGGCAGAACAAAGGTATACATTCAAACAAACAAACAAAAAGTCTCGGCAAAACATTTTTTTCTGCATTAATTATTCCTATCAATGATAGAGGCAAGGAATTCTGCCTCTCAAAATTTGCTTTAAACCAGTTGACCAGAGAAGAGACGTTAGCAGAACATGGATATGAAGGATAGGTCTCATTAATTCCTAGATACCCAAACCCCGGTGGACTAAATTTGAGTGTTAGGTCAGTCTGTTTAAGTAATGAAGTCAGCAGGTTCAGAGAAAAGCATTCATTTAAGATCACTCATTTGCAGTGCACCTGGAAAGTATTCACAGCGCTTTACTTTTTCCACATTTTGTTATGTTACAACATTGTTCCAAAATGGAGCAAATTTGTTATGGTTTAGAACCTCAAAGAGTCAAGAGTGGACCACAAAATGCAGACAGCAAAACTCAAAGGGTTAAGTGCAAAAATTCAGATGCTTTAATTCCAGTGATACTCTAATGTGACCACTTTTTTTTAGTAACGAGTAATCTAACGCGTTAATCTTTCCAAATCAGTAATCAGATTAAAGTTACTTCTCCAAGTTTCTGTGCGTTACTATTATTTTTGCATTGTGGGTCAATAGCAGCATTAAACTTGGTCTGTGGGCAGGGGGTCGGGGTTCGACTGAACTGCCCACTTTAATTGAGCTGTGAACTTTTCATCCGCGGTTTTCTGCAGTAGCTATACGACTCGTCCTCACCTTTTAAAGCGCAGTGACAACAGCACACCTGCACTGAGCTTTACAAAGACATTTTTATGCTTTTTTCTCCTTTATTTAGAATTCTGAACTGAGCCGCTCCGTATCTGCTCGCTAAAAACAGCTGATCCTCCATGACGCGTCAACAATTAACACTATTTTCCACTCACATGCACCTAAACTCTCTTTCTGAGGACCACATGATGTGAAAACACAATAAAACTTTACCTGTAAATCTGGTCATGTTTTCTGCATAAATAAATGTTATCCATTCTTTGTGCTCAAATGCCAAAGTAGGGGCGAATCTAGATGGAATGGGGGCACAACAACCCCACAACACCCCTAGATTAAAGGTCCAGTCTTGAAGCCTTTTTTCAACTACTAATACTACTTATAATAATAATAATTTCGACAAGTAAAATGTTTAGAGAGAATTTAAATGTTAGAAAAATGTTAGAAAGAATTTAATAGTTACATTATAAACAATGTAGGTTAGAAATTGCAAGTTGTACTGTTACAGTGCTGTCAGCAGTCAAATATGATGTCAAGAAAGAGGTCTTTATTTTACTTTTTATTTTTACTTTGTATTTTCATTGAAGTCAAGAAAGGGTGACTATAAAGTGAGTTTTGGCAAAACAGGTATCATTGTCATGTTGAGGTGGCAGAGGGTTGTTGTCGGCAGATGGGGAAAGTAACTAAAAAGTAACTAGTAATCTAACTTAGTTACTTTTACAATTGAGTAATCACTAAAGTAACTAAGTTACTTTTTCAAGAAGTAATCAGTAATTAGATTACTTTTTCAAAGTAACTGTGGTAACACTGTTTAATTCCCAAGGTGATGGTGAAATACAATGGTGACAAAAACACTTCCTGTGGTAAAATTCATAAATGCAGAAACCACTCTCCAAAAATCCATGAACAACAAAATAGCTGTCAAAAATCACAGCAATGGATTACTTACAATCAAACACTGGTGCAAACAGATGAGGGAGTTCAGGAATGCAGACTGATGAAGCATAAGCCAGCGGCAGTCACAAATAAGACAGAGTGGATTAAATAGGCAACACTGATTAATAAGGGGTGAAGAGCTGAGTGAGGCGGGAGAAACAGAGCGATCTTAAAGTGACACCAGAAACTAGTAAGTAAGCAACCATCCAGTGACACATGGAAAAACCTGAATCCACAATTGAACATCAAACTCCAGACACCTACAGTCAATTCAGAAACAAAAGACAACAGGAGGTGAGAGACCATAAGAACTGATGACGCAAAACTCCAACACACAACCTCATCAAAAAACAGAAAACAGTAAAAGATAAATGAGACAAACCTGAATAAATACATTCCGACAATTACACTCAACAAAAATATAAACGCAACACTTTTGGTTTTGCTCCCATTTTGTATGAGATGAACTCAAAGATCTAAAACTTTTTCCACATACATAATATCACCATTTCCCTCAAATATTGTTCACAAACCAGTCTAAATCTGTGATAGTGAGCACTTCTCCTTTGCTGAGATAATCCATCCCACCTCACAGGTGTGCCATATCAAGATGCTGATTAGACACCATGATTAGTGCACAGGTGTGCCTTAGACTGCCCACAATAAAAGGCCACTCTGAAAGGTGCAGTTTTGTTTTATTGGGGGGGGGGGGGGATACCAGTCAGTATCTGGTGTGACCACCATTTGCCTCATGCAGTGCAACACATCTCCTTCACATAGAGTTGATCAGGTTGTCAATTGTGGCCTGTGGAATGTTGGTCCACTCCTCTTCAATGGCTGTGCGAAGTTGCTGGATATTGGCAGGAACTGGTACACGCTGTCGTATACGCCGGTCCAGAGCATCCCAAACATGCTCAATGGGTGACATGTCCGGTGAGTATGCCGGCCATGCAAGAACTGGGACATTTTCAGCTTCCAAGAATTGTGTACAGATCCTTGCAACATGGGGCCGTGCATTATCCTGCTGCAACATGAGGTGATGTTCTTGGATGTATGGCACAACAATTGGCCTCAGGATCTTGTCACGGTATCTCTGTGCATTCAAAATGCCATCAATAAAATGCACCTGTGTTCTTTGTCCATAACAGACGCCTGCCCATACCATAACCCCACCGCCACCATGGGCCACTCGATCCACAACATTGACATCAGAAAACTGCTCACCCACACGACGCCACACACGCTGTCTGCCATCTGCCCTGGACAGTGTGAACCGGGATTCATCCGTGAAGAGAACACCTCTCCAACGTGCCAAACGCCAGTGAATGTGAGCATTTGCCCACTCAAGTCGGTTACAGCGACGAACTGGAGTCAGGTCGAGACCCCGATGAGGACGACGAGCATGCAGATGAGCTTCCCTGAGACGGTTTCTGACAGTTTGTGCAGAAATTCTTTGGTTACGCAAACCGATTGTTTCAGCAGCTGTCCGAGTGGCTGGTCTCAGACGTTCTTGGAGGTGAATATGCTGGATGTGGAGGTCCTGGGCTGGTGTGGTTACACGTGGTCTGCGGTTGTGAGGCTGGTTGGATGTACTGCCAAATTCTCTGAAATGCCTTTGGAGACGGCTTATGGTAGAGAAATGAACATTCAATACATGAGCAACAGCTCTGGTTGACATTCCTGCTGTCAACATGCCAATTGCATGCTCCCTCAAATCTTGCGACATCTGTGGCATTGTGCTGTGTGATAAAACTGCACCTTTCAGAGTGGCCTTTTATTGTGGGCAGTCTAAGGCACACCTGTGCACTAATCATGGTGTCTAATCAGCATCTTGATATGGCACGCCTGTGAGGTGGGATGGATTATCTCAGCAAAGGAGAAGTGCTCACTATCACAGATTTAGACTGGTTTGTGAACAATATTTGAGGGAAATGGTGATATTGTGTATGTGGAAAAAGTTTTAGATCTTTGAGTTCATCTCATACAAAATGGGAGCAAAACCAAAAGTGTTGCGTTTATATTTTTGTTGAGTGTACTAACAGACCCAGTGGTGGGCACAGTCCCGCTAATCTGCTAACCGCTAATTATCAAATATAATGTTTTCATTATCAGATTAGCTTTACAGATAACTTTGAAAACTGACATCGGACCAATTATCTTCCGATAAGTTTTGGTCCGATAATTGTTAGAGTGCTAATATTTTTGCAGACATAGCTTTTTGTACTAGATACGCAGTTCTATCCTCTACAAGCAGAGGAGAGCTGGTTCTAGAAGTAACTGCTCTATCTTCAGCAGGCAAAGGTGAACTGGTCACGGGGGGAGAAGGAGAAAAAAAAAAAGTTCATTTCTTTTGACCCCATACTGATATGAGACAGTATCACCCAGGTCATCCAGAGGGTTACAGTTTTAACTTATGGTTAAAATTTTAACCAAACAAATTTTGGACAAGTTATTTAAATTAACATCACATCTGAAGTTTTATAAAGTGACAATATAAGATATATGTTTTAGTTTTAAAGCAATGAGTTAATTTTGAAGGTTTTAGTGTGGAGATGCTGTGCCCAGTGCATTATCTCAGTACATTCACGACAGAAGAAATGCATTTGAGATGCTCTGATCAGGCTCCACGCGGACAACAGCATTAAACTCTTTGTATATTGTGCCTAAAACTCTCATGAATACATTCTCTGGGTTTATAGACATCATTATTGTGTTTGTTTTATGTAAAAAACAGCAGAAGAAGCTCAGGTTGCGCCACCATTATTTTCAATTGGAATCATTGCAATTGATTCCTGTTTGCTATTTAGAGTCCTGCTTATGTCAAACACTGTCTGTCGTCTTTGTTCCAGAGTAATATATATAAGATGTCTGAAATTCAGTTTGTGTTTATTAAATTCCACGCATCTTAAACATAGCAGACATGGATTATCTGGAATTTTGTTTTGGCAAGTTTTCACGGTCTCTACTGCCATCTACTGGCCAGTAGTGTTCATGGCAGTATTCGCCCTAAAGCTGGGCAGACGTACAATATTTTCAATCATTGTACTCGGCTCAAGCTCAAACTGTCAGACAAAACCGCACGGTGTAAAAGTTCAGAGCGCATGATTTATGTTCTCACACACGTACGTTCAAAAACCACAAGTCAGACTCATGTTTCCAGAAGCAAAATGAAAACAGAAGCTTTTTTCAAACTTTACATTTCTTATTTTTACAAAAACTCTTGATGGGAGACATCAAAGTTTGAAAAAAAAATACAAGATTTACAAGAACTGAAGAAACGGGGGAAAAGAAATAGAAGCTGCTCTCCCAAAGAGAATATCACTGTTTATGTCTCTCTAATTCTGCATCAGTGTTAGGCACATGCAGAGTGCAAGAGGTTGGACGCTTGTAGCGCTTCAGCAGTGGGATACACTCATGACGGCTGACCAGAATATCAAACAGGTTTGATTTTTATCTGACCATATGATTGCTGATCAGGAGGTGGTCGTGAGAGGTTAAATGCAGCTCATTACTCCATGTATACTACACAATGCAGGACGCGCAATTAAGCTGAAACTCGGCGCAATCCAAAAAATTCTCGCACGTGTGAAAAATTGGCTGAAAAAGGGCCAAAACTCGCACAGTGTAAGCCCAACTTAAGTTCTGAACGTCTGGGCACCAGTAGATCATGGCAGTGTTCTATTTATTTTGACACTAGTTATATCAGACGGTTATGTTGGGAAAGTGTAGGAACACGGACCCACAACAGGGGGCGCAAATGAACGGACAATGGAGTAAGTCAAATAACAACGCTTTACTGTTGTGAATGTGCACAACGTATACAACCAATCACAGAAATGGATAACAGTCAATTTACAAGAGTGTCGTGTGGGCAGGCTCGAAGATAGGAGACGCCTCTCCAAGGTAAGACCGGTACCACACGGCTTCCCCCGCCACAGGACCCCGGGTATACTGGAGCCGCCAAGTCCCAAACTCCCAGGTGGCCACTGCCTCCGCGTGTCGGACCTGGTACTGCTGGCGAGGAACAAAAACACAATTAAAAGTGGGCGCGTTTGCACCCAGTAATCCACACGGCAGGAAAGCTACCTCCACCTCTCGTTGGGAAAAAAGGTCTGTTATCACTCACAAAAGTCACAAAAGGTTACTGTCAAGCAGTCAGCTGGGAATATTACCTTCCAGGTAGTACGATATCTCAGCAATGAGGTGGAGATGCCGTCCTGCTGATATACCCCACAGATGATTGCCGTCAGCTGTCTCAGGTGATGGGTGACAGCTGTCACCGAGGCTGCTCCCGTGAGGCGGCGACGCCCTCTGGTGCCTGGAGCCCGCACTCCAGGCAGGGCGCCCTCTGGTGGTGGTGGGCCAGCAGTACCTCCTCTTCAGCGGCCCACACAACAGGACCCCCCCCTCAACGGGCGCCTCCTGGCGCCCGACCGGGCTTGTCCGGGTGGCGACGGTAGAAGTCGGCCAGGAGGGCCGGGTCCAAGATGAAGCTCCTCTTCACCCAGGAGCGTTCTTCAGGGCCGTACCCCTCCCAGTCCACCAGATATTGAAAGCCCCGGCCCATCCGTCGGACGTCCAACAACCGGCGCACTGTCCAAGCCGGCTCGCCATCGATGATCCGGGCAGGAGGTGGCGCCGGACCGGGTGCACAGAGGGGCGAGGTGTGATGGGGCTTGATTCTCGACACATGGAATACTGGATGGATCCGCAGTGAGGCTGGAAGCTGAAGCCTCACTGCGGCGGGATTGATGACCTTGAGGATCTTAAACGGTCCCATGTACCTGTCCTGTAGTTTGGGGGAGGCCACTTGTAGTGGGATGTCCTTTGTGGACAACCACACTTCCTGCCCGGGGCGATACGTAGGGGCCGGGGTCCGCCGCCGGTCTGCATGGGTCTTCGCCCTCATCCGGGCCTTCAACAAAGCAGAACGGGCGGCACGCCACACCCGACGGCACCTCCGCAGGTGGGCCTGGACCGAGGGCACACCGACCTCTCCCTCAACCACCGGGAACAACGGGGGCTGATACCCCAAACACACCTCAAAGGGGGAGAGGCCGGTGGCTGATGACACTTGACTGTTGTGGGCGTACTCGATCCAGGCCAGATGAGTACTCCAGGCCGCCGGGTGCACGGCTGTCACACAACGCAGTGTTTGCTCCATCTCTTGATTGGCCCGCTCTGCTTGCCCGTTGGTCTGGGGGTGATACCCGGACGAGAGACTGACCGTGGCCCCCAGCTCCCGGCAAAAGCTCCTCCAGACGTGCGAGGGAGAACTGGGGACCGCGATCGGAGACGATGTCTGATGGTATCCCATGCAGGCGGACGACGTGGTGGACCAGGAGGTCCGCTGTCTCCTGGGCCGTTGGGAGCTTCGGGAGGGCCACGAAGTGGGCCGCCTTGGAGAATCGGTCCACTATCGTGAGGATCACGGTGTTGCCCTGGGACGGCGGGAGGCCCGTGACAAAATCCAGGCCGATGTGGGACCAGGGGCGATGAGGCACGGGCAGCGGCTGTAGCAGTCCCGGAGCCTTGCGATGGTCGGACTTGCCCCTGGCACAGGTGGTACAGGCCTGGATGTAGTCCCGGACGTCAGCCTCGAGGGACGCCCACCAGAAGCGCTGCCGGACAACTGCCACGGTTCTTCGCACCCCTGGATGACAGGAGAGCTTGGAGCCGTGACAGAAGTCTAGGACTGCAGCCCTAGCCTCTGGTGGGACGTACAGTCTGTTCTTTGGACCAGTCCGGGGTCCGGGCTTCGTGCCAGGGCCTCCCGGACGGTTCTCTCTACGTCCCAGGTGAGGGTGGCCACGATAGTGGACTCCGGGATGATGGGTTCCGGTGGATCCGACAACTCCGCTTTGACTTCGTCTTCGTGTACCCGGGACAAGGCATCCGACTTCTGGTTCTTGGTCCCGGGCCGGTAGGTGATGCGGAAGTCAAAACGGCCGAAGAACAGTGACCAGCGGGCTTGCCTGGGATTCAGCCGCTTGGCGGTCCTGATATATTCCAGGTTCCGGTGGTCAGTGAAAACCGTGAACGGCACGGACGTTCCCTCCAACAGGTGTCTCCACTCTTCAAGAGCCTCTTTCACCGCAAGGAGTTCTCGGTTGCCAACGTCATAGTTCCGTTCAGCCGGGGTCAACCTGCGGGAAAAATAGGCACACGGATGAAGGACCTTATCGGTCTTCCCACTCTGGGACAGCACAGCTCCTATCCCTGAGTCCGAGGCGTCCACTTCAACCACTAACTGGCGACTAGGATCGGGCTGCACCAGAACGGGTGCAGACGAGAAGCGCCGTTTCAACTCCTTGAACGCGGCCCCTCGCAACGATCCGACCAGGGTGAAGGGGACTTTTGGTGAGGTCAGGGCTGTCAGGGGGCTAGCAACCTGGCTGTAGCCCTTAATGAACCTCCTGTAGAAATTCGCAAAGCCGAGGAACTGTTGCAGTTTTCTACGGCTTGTGGGTTGGGGCCAGTCTCTCACCGCTGCAACCTTGGCCGGATCAGGAGCGACGGAGTTGGGGGAGATGATGAACCCCAGGAAGGACAAAGAAGTGCGGTGAAACTCACACTTCTCGCCCTTAACAAACAGCCGGTTCTCCAATAACCGCTGCAGGACCTGACGTACATGTCGGACATGGGTCTCAGGATCCGGAGAAAAGATGAGTATGTCGTCTAAATATACGAAGACGAATCGGTGCAGGAAGTCCCGCAAGACATCGTTAACCAATGCTTGGAACGTCGCGGGAGCATTTGTAAGACCCGAACGGCATGACAGGTACTCAAAATGACCTAACGGGGTGTTAAATGCCGTCTTCCACTCGTCTCCCTTCCGGATCCGAACCAGGTGATATGCATTCCTAAGATCAAGCTTGGTGAATATCTTGGCTCCATGCAGGGGCGTGAACACCGAATCCAACAAGGGTAAGGGGTATCGGTTACGAACCGTGATTTCGTTCAGCCCCCCTGTAATCAATGCATGGACGTAATCCGCCATCCTTTTTCCCCACAAAAAAGAAACCCGCACCCATCGGGGAGGTGGAATTCCGGATCAACCCGGCAGCCAAAGAGTCCCGGATGTAGGTCTCCATTGATTCGCGTTCAGGTCGTGAGAGGTTGTACAGCCTGCTGGACGGGAACTCAACGCCTGGAACCAAATCAATGGCGCAATCATACGGGCGGTGCGGGGGAAGGGTGAGTGCCAGATCCTTGCTGAACACCTCCGCAAGATCATGGTACTGCACCGGCACCGTCCCTAGATTGGGCGGGCTCTGACCTCCTCCCTGGCCTGGGAACCGGGAGGAACGAGGAACCTAAACATACCCGATGGCAGGTCTCGCTCCACTGGACCACTACCCCGGACGGCCAATCGATCCGGGGATTGTGCTTCAACATCCAGGGAAAACCTAAAATCACACGGGAGGTGGCCGGAGTTACAAAAAACTCGATCTCCTCCCGGTGATTCCCCGACACCACCAGAGTTACTGGTGGTGTCTTATGTGTGATTGGAGGGAGTAGGGAGCCATCTAGTGCCCGTACCTGCACAGGCGAGGTAAGCGCCACCAGAGGGAACCCTATCTCCCTGGCCCATTTGCTATCAAGCAAATTCCCTTCTGAGCCCGTGTCCACCAGTGCTGGGGCCTTCAGGGTTAAATCCTCATAAAGGATTGTCACTGGGAGTCGTGTGGCAATGTGGGTGTGTCCCACGTGAACGTCTCGGCCCCCCCCTAGCCCCAGTGTCTAGGGGCGGGCGTTTAGTATTTAACCGTTCGGGGCAGTCTCGCACCTGATGCTCAATCGAGCCACAAACAAAACACGCTCGCGGGCCAGCTGCCTTTGTGTGACCGGTGCCCTAAATGTTGCCCTACTCGTGTCCATAGCTTCGTCAGCAGGGGGAGCTGTGATCGCACGGGAGCGCAGGGGCCGTGGAGCGTGGGGAGGGCGGAACGCGGTCGGAACCGGAAGGGAGAGGGACGACGCGTGCCTGGCCACGCCCTTCGTCTCGTTCCCGACGGCGCTCATTTAACCGATTGTCTAATCGTATGACAAGATCGATAAGCCCATCCAAATCCCGCGGTTCGTCCTTAGCCACCAGGTGCTCCTTGAGGACCAATGACAGTCCGTTTACGAAGGCGGCGCGGAGGGCAGTGCTATTCCAGCCGGACTCGCAGCCGCGATGCGGAAGTCGACTGCATAGGCAGCTGCGCTCCGGCGCCCCTGTCTCAGTGACAGCAGCACGGCTGAAGCGGTCTCTCCTCTATTAGGGTGATCGAACACTGTTCTGAGCTCCCTCACAAACCCATCATAGTCTGAAGGAAGCCGTGAACTTTGCTCCCAGAGCGCTGTAGCCCAAGCGCGTGCCTCACCACGAAGCAGATTTATCACATAAGCTACCTTGCTAGCGTCGGTCGCGTACATGACGGGACGCTGTGCGAAGACGAGCGAACACTGCATAAGGAAATCCGCGCACGTCTCCACACAGCCTCCGTACGGCTCTGGGGGGCTTATGTATGCTTCAGATGATGGTGGGGGGGGTCGTTGGACAACCAGTGGAACGTTGCTGTCACGCACAGGGTCTACGGGAGGGACAGCCGCAGCGGCGCCCGGAGGGCGCG